>NW_023397186.1:1607402-1685659 GCF_011125445.2 Fundulus heteroclitus | reverse complement strand
ACATTTGAGGTGAGGATGTACGGTGGCCGAGACGTGGAAAACGTAGCGAAAGTACATAATTGCACTGCAAACACAAAAAAATACTCCAAACACAAAACTGAGGCTAACACACTAAACACATGCAATGCAAAATGCAGCAAAAGAGGGAATAACGCTGTAATCAACAAATGATGCTGACGCACAAACACAAAACACACATGCAACGGAAAAATGCTGCAAGTAGCAAAAACAACTGCAAGTTAAGAAAAGCTGCAAACAGCTCTGCTTAACAAAAGTGCCTCCAGACCACTAGGGGAGTTTAAAATTCAAATGGGACCAGACCCGGCGGCCTTAGTAAACATTAACAGGATTCCCGAAGGAAACTTGGATAGAAGAAAGAAAAGGTATGTTTTCCTCATGTTCACAATATTGTACAACTGCAGCATATATACATCCTTTCATTAACAAGGACCACACCACATAGGTATGGGTTTTAAAGATTATTGAAGGAAGGGCTTGAAGACTCTGGAAGTGAGGTCATATGAGGAGATGATTCATAAGGCTTGGGAACATGACGATCAGCGGGGGGGTGCAGTCTTCTGAATAGGGTTTCCCGTGCCCGCTTAGGACCCACAGATGGAACCTGCAATGAAGAATAAGGAGTAGGATGGGGGGGTGGTAGGTTGAAGGGAAGGGGTGTGAAGATGAGACATGAAGAGATGAGGAAAGGGGATGAGGATGATGGGTTGAGGGTAAAGGGAGGGTGGGTTGAAAGAAGTGAACTGAGCGGGAGTTGTTAAAGGGGATTTTCATCTCTCACTGTCACTTCATGTATGCTCAGGATTGACTTAGACTTAGACAACTATTATTGTATTTTGTATGTGTACAGAGGTGCATACAGAACGAAATTTCGTGCATATAGCTACGACGTGTAATGAGATTGCAGTTGAATAAGATAACATTACAATATAAAGTGCAACAGTTGATCCAATGTAACAATGCAGGAGAAAAACAGTGTTGCAAAATGGTGGGCAGAAGAATGTTCCTAGTAAATAATATGGTGTATAAATAGAGTAAACGTTCAGTTGGTACTATTTTAAGTGGGTTATAAAAGTTAGCAATGTTGGTAGTGCAAAATAATGATGCAAGTGTGATTCAGAGTCCAATTAGAGTTCAACAGTCTGATGGCAGTGGGGAAAAAGCTGTTGCAGAACCTGGTGACCTGCAGCGGATGCTGCGAAGCCTCTTCCCAGAGGGCAGCAGGGAGACCAAGCCATCGACAATGCATACCACTGTCCCTGTGGTTCTACGCTCTTTCAGGAGGAGGAAAATGCTGCTTGTCAAGACTTGGTGCAATCTACTGGTTTCCTTAGATGGATGAAATTTGGACTTTGTAAATTGCCATGAGATGACATGTGTTGTGAAATGGAGCTTTATAATAAAATTAAAATTGGATTGAAAAATCACATCTGCTACATATGTTTTTTTAAACATATAGGAATATGTCCCAGAAAACAGTGATAGTCATGCGTGTTGAAGGATGTAAAATTTAAAGTAGGCTGGAGCAGGATAAAGCTGGACCACAATGGTAAAGGCTTGTACTTGTATAGCGCTCTAACTAGTCCGACGACCCCAAAGTGCTTTACACTACAGTCCACTTCGTGGCGAGCTATGCTAGTAGCCACAGCTGCCCTGGGGCAGACAAGGCAGAAGTGGCTACCATACATCGTAGCCCGGCCCCCCCCGACAGCGGCAGGAGGGCAATTCGTGTAAAGTCTCTTGCCCAAGGACACAGAGACGGTCAGAGCGGGGATCGAGCCGCCAACTGCAGGATGACTCCCTAACTCCTGCACCGTGTAGCCCCAATGTCTACCATTCCCACGTTAGAAGAGAACAATGAAAGAACTTTAAAAACTGGTAATGTTACTATTGTTTGGTTTGCATTACAACAAAACTTCATAATCAACCATTGTTGACACTTTATATTGATCAGTGTGTTGCATAAACACCTATTTTTTTTATCAGCTATGATCTGTAGCCTCAATGTATTCTACAATGAGTGGGGAATAACATTTCCAGTCTAATATTTAGAACACAGATAAATGTCCCTGTCGCTTCTAAAAAAAAATACTACATAGTCAGTGAAGTAATCAGAGCACATTACTGGTCAATGATTGCGAGGGAATAGAGAAATTAGTTGTTTTTTGCCATCTGTCCGGCCAGATGTTTGGAACCATTGAGGGCTGCATGAACCATGCAGAGGGGAAGTGCATGATTTTTGAGTCAATTAGTCAAAGAGCAAATTTTAAATTATCTGAATAAACTGAAAAAAGTATATAGCAACGCAGAAAGATTTCTCAGGTAGTGGAGCTGAATGAGGAAATTTACCACCTTACTACTCAGACAGGATTTTAGGTTGCCAACTAAATCATCAGCTGACTGGATCGCAGGGAAGTGAACATGATGTCCCATAGATGTACTACTGGATTTAGGTCAGGGCACTATGGAGGCCAGTATCAATTCTTTCTTTTTCCAGGAACTACCCAAGGCCCGCTGGAGGTCCGTTTGTCGGGCTCTGGCAGTACTCGTCCTGCTCCTCCTTGATCAAAGGAGCAGATACTGGTCCTCCCGATGGGCCGAGAACCTCCAACAGCCCTTTCCAGCTCTCTTAGAGTAACTTACTGTCTCCTAGAATCTTCTCCATGCTCTTGAGACTGTACTGGGAAGCACAGCAACACCTCTGGCAATGTCTACATCCTCGTAGAGTTGAACTGCCTGTGCAACCTCGGTAGGCTCCAGGTATCGCCTCATCTTAGTAGTAGTGACACTGACACTGGTTGAATGCAAAAGTACCAAAAAGCAGTCAAAACCAAAGGGGAGGGGAAGAAATGTCTGTGGCTTCCACTTCTAAAACCATTCCTGTTTTTGGGGATGTCTCCTTTGTTAATGTCATAAACATCCAACACTGATAATCAACCTCCTCCACTACTGAACTGACCAGGTCAATATTCCAGAAGTTTAATTGACTCGACAATATACTCAGAATAAAAAGTTTTCCTTTAAATTCTTTGAGCAGTGTATTTATACCTTATGTCTATTATATGTGAGCATTGTAACCAAAGTAAAATTCCTTCATTGTGCAAACAATAAAACTGAATTAGATGGCTTAGAAACCTAATGTGCCAAAAAACAAAAAACAAAACTATAATTGTGTGAATTTACTCCTCATTTGCAGTTATTTGTTTTCTCCTGGCTTTTTTTCAGTACTTTTTGGCATATTTTAAATTCTGCAGTCTGCTTTTTGCCCAAACAGTGTTAACCCTACTATGACTCTGTCAGGGATTGTGTTAGCTCGTTAAGAAAATCACTGAATTAATCAACTGAGTGTTAATATAATATGCACATATCTATTTACAAGCGGGGGAGTCAGAGCCAGTCCTTGATTTGTATGCTAAAAGCTGCATATCTTATTTTGTTTGATTAATACTTGCATTTAGCTGTCAGGGTGCTTGCACATAGTGCTGAACTGCAGTTCATGTTTTGTTTTTGGAATCAAAGTAAATCTGGCATGATTTGGAGGAGTGTAAAAAAAAAATACCGACCCATCTGATCAGGCTTAATGCTACATTTAGGAGACTGAAACATTGTGCTTAAACTAATTATCTTACCATACTGGCATGTTTTGGTTGTAATGACCATTGACAATGTCAATACCTAATGAGATGACCATATGCTGTTAGATGGTAGGAAATGGTTTACTTCAGAGCCAAAATATTTTGTAAAGTTACTTTTGCTTTCAGACATTTTTAGGTTCCTGTTAAAGTGCACTAGTGACAACTGTAGATGCCAAATAATGAAAGAGATGTATATGCTGCTAAACCGTCACCTATTTAATACTGTATTTATTCAAGTTCATTTTAGTTGTTTTTTTGCAGAATACTATTCACTTGCACACTTGTGTGTGTGTTTTTTTTAAATTATTTCAGATATTTGCAGTGGACACACAACTGCAGACAGAGCGCTACATACGAATATCACGACGTGGATGCAGATTTATGTTAGTGCTTTTAATGGTTTATTTCCATGTTTTTTTACACTGACAGGATTATACAACACACAACATCGAGTAATTAAAAAAAACCCAAAGCAGATGAATACTGTTAAAAGTATCAAACTTATGCAGGTCCAAATACGGACATTTACGAATATAAATATTTGGATAATGCTACTCGTTGGAGTTTTTTTTAAGGCATCAACAAGCTTAAATTTTCTCTTAAGTTCCCAGCACTAACCAAGCACTAATTTTAAATTTGGGTGAGGTCAGGGTTTAGCAAAGCCTATTAGAAATTATTCCTTTTGGCCTTGTTTATCTATTCCACATGTATTCTTATTTTCTTTTTTGGATGATTGCTCAGCTGAAAAAAGCCAAATTTCAACTATCAATAGATGCTGATTTGGAGTAACCTTATTCCATAAATAATTAAAAAAATTATTTGACTTGGCACAAAACAGCCCTGCAGCATGATGCTGCTACCGCCACGGTTGACAGTTGTTTTCTGGGTCTTAAAGCCTCACCTTTACTATTGCAATATTATTTTTCTCATCAGAACATGACGCATTTCTCTAGAAGAAATTTGGCCTGTCCAAATTACCAGCTGCAAATTTCTTAGTTGTACTTGAAGAAGTTGAAGAATTTCATTTTTTTAGGTAGGCACTCTCTGAGTCCATTTGTGATGTAAACTGATTTTGTTGTTGATAATGGCACTGCAGTTCCAGCAGTTTCCCATTTCATTAAAGGCTTAGCCTTTTTGATTTCTGGTTATTTCTGAACCAGAGGTATGCATATTGTTTTTTTTTTTTTTTTTTATTCAAGAGATACAGTTTAATGGTCAATAGTGTATCAGGAGTAAAAAAATATTTATCTGTTTATCATTTAGATTTTATTTAAAAACTATGTCAATAATTATTTTTAACCTCTTTAATAATCAGTGGAAAAATCTCGATTAGCATTACAGCACCAAACCCTTTCCTCATAATAACAGACCCAGTTTTTCTTTGCACATTTCCTCTGATATTTAGATTTATCTTTGGTAGTGAGTCTTAGAGGTTGTAATGTTCTCTTTCCATCACCTTAATCAGTTAAGGTGATGGTAATTAATTAAAATTGGACCCTCGCTGGACCACTTCAAAACATTACTTCCATTCAGAAGAAATGTGTTGGCCAATTAAAGACTTACTTTAAACCTAAATCTGCCAGACATATGAAAAATTTTGGGGCTTAAACTTATGATCTGTGATTACCTCAAGAGCTTTTTCTCTCTCCAAATTGTAGTAAAAAGAACTCCACACATTCCAACACTTCTATGGTGGCTCTGGCTGTCTGGTACATCAGCTCATATTTTCTTTCATAACCCAACATACAAGCTCAAGGTACTGCAACAGGGCTATATACCTAAACCCAGCAAACATTCAGATTTAGGTTCATTTTTCTCAATAAACATAAACTATAAAGCTATTTTTCAAAAACTAAAATGTAATCTGTTGTTTATACTTTACATTTAATTGTTTATCTAAAAGATGACTGTCAGGATGGAAAGCCAAGAGAGAGACGTGGGAAGGGTTTGATTATGGCTGTGGTCTGCAGAAAAAACAACATTTTGTGCCAGTTCTGAATGCGGTTATCGAAGTGTTTATTTTATTAATGGCAGTAGTAATTGTGGTTCATGGTTACATGTGTTTCAGGCTATGAGCACACAGGCGTTTAATGCGACCCCACCACCCCTGGGTTCAGCAGCTGCATGTAGACGTTATTATTGAACACTGGTGCTCTGTGCTACGAATTCTCATTACATCCGCCCCTACCCCTCTGCTCCCTTGTTTTTTTGTTCTAATTTTTTTTTTTTACAAGATGAGTAAAAATCTAATTTTCACCAAATGTTTAATCGCGCAATACTTTTGACTTCGCCAAATCCGTTTGCTGCGTGATTCATTGTTCTTCATTCATTCAGTCAAATGAGTGATTTTTCATTGTTAGAGTTTTGCTTGCTGCACCCTCACCCAAGCATCTCCACTAAAAGTGTACAGAGGTGATATTAATAAAACAAGTTATGTAAAATAAAAATAAATAAACCATATGAATCACTCTCGGGCGAGAGGGAACATTTCCTCCCACAGCTTTATACAGATTGCTGTTTGTTTTATCATTTTACAGTATTTCTTTGTTTTGATGAGAAAATGAAACAAAGTGCAGGAAAAACATGTGTTCCTGTGTTAAAACAGCCTGTAAGAAAACTCTTTAATAAACTTTTTAAAATGTTTTCATCATTATAAAGAAAATAAGTGACACACTTTGTATGATATTTTTCTCCACGGGCCCTTAAATCAAAAAGTGACAGCTGGACATAGCTGTTTTTTCCAGTATTTGTTGTCAATGTATTTTCTGTGCTGTTTTACTGTGCTGATTGCATCACACCACTTTTCAGCCTTTGTTTAAACAGTCGTGTTGACAGAGAACACCTGGTTATGTAAAGCAGCATCCCAATGGGAGGTACATTTATTCCAGAGAGCTGCCCAGCAAAATGCAACCTGGTGGAGTTTTAACCAGCTGGCTGCAGATTTTGGGAGAACAATTGTAGTTTTTTGGCACAATGTGCAGGCTGAACCCACAGGCAGGGATTTGTCGATAGATTATTTAAAGCAGGATATGCAGTATTAGCCTCAAGCCTTCAACCTTATCATCCTCCTACTGGGTCGTTAGATTTCAAAGTAATTAAAGGTAAAGTTCTACGCTGTGTGACAGGCACTCACTATTGCTTTGGGTTTAACATGAAGGGTTTCATTAAGGTGATGAAATTTACAATCTGAAATATATTCACCTATCAATTCAGTGCCAAGATCAGACTCCTTGCACACAGAAATTAAAATGTGTAAGGCATCCATTAAAAATGGCTCCCAGTTTTGGAGAAGCACACACACCTCCAAATTGTCCATAGTCTGGTTTAAGAAAGACATTTTTGTGTTTTTGCCCTGCAGATTGAATCCAAAATGTATTTGTCACACTATTATAGAGAAACCGTGGCATTTTTCATACGGTCTTATTTATGCGGTGGTGAGGAGGAGAACCACTAGGAATACTGGGAGGAGGTGGAAGACCAGTAAAACAAAAGCAGGGGCTCATGAGTTTTAAATTAAAATAATATTAGAACTCACGGTGATCAGTGAAAAACACTGATTTTGGATCTTGTGTGCATAATGTACCACACCTTCAGACTGCACTCACTGAAATATAGACCATTTTAAAATGATTGAACATCATGTCATGCTCCGCAGTGTGCTTTCACATTACAAAAGATATAAAAACTATAGCTTTATATATTCTGATGACTTACATTTTGTGACATCTACAAGCTAAAATTCAGTTTTATTCAATTTTATTTATATAGTGCCAATTCACAGCACGTGTCATCAGATGATCTGCCAATGGAATCAGTATTTTGACCCCTAAAACAAGATAATTAACATACTGCACTTGAAATAAGATGATGGAGATGAGTTGTTCCTTTTTTATGCACAAAAATGTTTTTCCTTTGGCAGATCATCTTATTTACCTGCTCAAATCAGGGACAAATACACTAATTTCAAGTAAGTTTTACTTATTCTTAGTTCTGTTTCTGCAGTGAGTAAGTAATTGATTGGGTTAATTAGGATTTATGAATAAATATAGCTGAGTATCATCAACATAGTAGTGGAAATTAATCTCATGCCATCTGATAATTTTACCAATAGGAAGTAAGTAAAGACAACTGTGCCAAGCACTGAACCCTGTGGCACTCCACGAGTAACCCTGGAGTTTCAAGAAGATTTATTATTTATGTGAAAAAAATGGAATCTGTCAACAAATAAGATATAAACCAGGCTAGCCCTGTTCCATTAATCTCTACAACATGTTCAAGTCTTTCTAGGAGCATCTTGTGACCAGCTCTATTAAATTCAGCACTGAGATCTAACAGGACAAGTACAGACACAAGTCCGTTATCTTAAAATAGCAAATATAGCATCATGGTTTTGTAACAGCCATTATAGTGCCTAGTTTATTGAAATTTCAAGTAATATGACTGTATCATTAAATGTTTTCAACAAGGATGAAAAAATGCTAATATGTGTAACAAGCACAGCTATATAAGTATACTGACATCACATCTGTTTATGTAAAAGGAATATGCAGCTTAATCTCAACCAGGGCCTTTGCTGTAGGGCGTTGGTATGCTCTCCAATATGGTGTATAATGCACACCTTGTTGGTTTTTTTTCCAGGTATTGCATTGGACGCTGAGTAAACATACCTATGTCAAGTCAGCTGAGCCCTCTATATTGTTCTAAAGAGTGTGCTTGTGTGAACAGTTGTTTGTACAGTCTGTCTAATATTGGATATGAGATGGACATGTGCATGGTGCACCCCAAGCCTTTCCCAGTGATGGCTGGGAAAGATTCTGACTTACTGCCACCAGAAAATGAGTTACATGGGTAAAGAAACTGTATGACTTGTATTTAGGACAACATAGACATCATTGAGAAGCAGTAAAATGCCTTGTTCTGTTAAGAGAAGCCATCACTTCTAGCACTTTTGGGAACAACGGCAATCTCTCCTTCCTGGGTGTCCAACAAAATACATTAGAAAAAATTCTCAGTTTTGTCCAAGACGGCGTGATCTCCTTTCCTATGAAGGCCGCACATGTCTAAATTACTTCAGTATGAATGCAATGATCTAAGGTTGGCCGGTCATTTTTCAAAGCATTACATCCTCCTGTGTGTTTGATTTCAATATTTGCTGGTAAACCAATGCACCTAACTGTTCTTCTATTAAATACAGTACAATGTAAAAATGATCATTTAGAAAACCAAGCCACCTTCATGAGAGCCCTTTGGCGTTAAAGGGGACATGTCATGCTTTTTATTGCCCTCCTTTTCACGAATAAATCATTCAGTCATGGTCTATATAAAGTGGAACTGCGAGGCTTTGGTCTGGATTCATCATTATTGTTGCCCCACAGTTCCTCTTTTACCCCTGTTCTGAAGTGCGTCAGAGAGCACCTTGTTTTAGTGGTCTTTTTAAATGCAGAGGAGGCACTTCACACCCCGCCCCTTCCAGTTCGTGGATCATTCCACTTCACCCCATTTGGCCATTTTTGGAGTATGCTGTGGGACGGTATAATGAACAACTAATTACTTATCCACTTGTAACTTTGGCATCCTTGGCTATAAAGGGGATTTTGCATGGTAGGTCCTTTTTTAAAGGAAGGACAGCTACTGACTGCAGGCTGGTGTAGCTTCTCAGTCATCCAGGAGATGCTAATCTACTTAAAGGTACATAGCCGTGTTATATGCTTATGGCAAAAGACCAAAAACTGTTTGATCATGATAAAATAAGGTTTTATACACCAAGCCTCGATTGTGATAGTGTTTTGATGGTTCTTTGAGGCTAAATAGAACCCAGCGGCAGGTGCAATGAGCAGATATAAATAGACTTGTCACCATCGACTGACGGTATCGCAGAACTATCACAAAGCTAGATGGCGACTAATAAATCACTACTAAATAATTCAGGACTCAGCCTGACCTTCTGCAATGCCTCGCGGTAAAGCGGTAGCTTGGCGTGATCGAAGAATAACCATTATTAATTAAATAAATCAGCCTCATATCAGAACATCAAGGAGAAAGAAAATTCCCGTTCATAAACAGAAACAGGGACAAAATGTCAAGGCAAGAACCAATCAATCAGCCAATCTACTTATAATGTTGTTTGTACTTAAGACTGTAGAGGCTAGGAAGAGCATTGTTATTGTATTATCACAGTATTACACAGTATTACACAGTATTACACACGTCAGTCAACTCTGCAGTAACATCTGAGCGATCGGCAGCTTTAGCTTTCGCTTCAGCGAACACCAACGTTCATACTGTATTCCCAGCGCTATTCCATTTTATTCCCCCCTCTTGAAATCATATTGTTTTGTGTTTTTTTCACACTGGATATTGGACAATTTTTCATTGTTTCCACACTTTGCTGGAAGATGCTAATAGCTGTTAGCTGCTTCCTTGTTTATCCTCTGCTGCATTTATCCTCTGCTGCAGTGTCCTACTTCTGTTATAAATATACACCAAAGGCTTTATTTACTAACAAATTGAGCAAAAACAAAGCGTAAAAGAACAAAATAGCCAGTAATACACAAGCAGGGTGTGATAATCTTAAATAAAAACTTTGTATGCAGCCAGGGTGAGCCTCTGATGTATAAATTAAAAGAAATGTCAAATAACGTGGCTATGTACCTTTAAGCACTGACTGGTGTCTTGGACCCCACACATTTCTGTGAGCCAGCGCCAAGGTTTCCAGATATTTCTGCTAAAGCAGCTTATCAACGGGACCAAGCCAAATATCTGTTATTCCACACTGACATGAGTCAGTCTTTGGCACCTTAAACATAAACTCAATGTTCACATTCAAATATGACAATCAGTCATGAATTGGAGTTTTTGCGGACCCAAAAATCGACAGGATATCAAACAGCTGGAACTGAGGAAGGCTTGAAACAGAAGTAAACTATACACAAGACATAAAGACTAACCGAAAGATGCACGATCCAAAGAACCTAAAAACTAATAAATAATCAAACACCTTGGGATCGTGACGCAATCAATATATTCCAAAGATGGGATAAGATGCAATTGGAAAGAAATAATAAACTTCACCAATCTGTGAACAAACTTTACTGCCCTGTCGTAAGGGTAATAAGGAGGCTAAAAAAAGCATTATCTGTCATCATTATGATGCATCTTCTGTGTCCTCTGCAGTAAATATGGAGCAAACATTGGGCATCAATGGAAATGGAAATTACCTGAGAACAGTTACTGTTTGCTGATGGTTGTGACCCAGTTTAGTTTAGATGCTTCAGATTTGATTTTATGGCTTGGTTCTCAGTGTACATCCATTAGACTTTGGTCAGAGGTGCCTTATCTGGCAAATGTACAAAGCTGAGCCGTAGGTGCAGGTGGGTAAATAAAGAGTCAGGACAGTGAGGAAAGTACAGAGAGTGCAAAAAAACAAAACAATTGTAACTTTTACTAACTTGCAAATTGTTTTTATTTAAAACATTTATGTTTATATATCTCCATCACTTTGAATATAAACTTTTAAATCTCCCCTTAATACCTGGCTTACAAGCAACCAGACATTTTTGTTATCTTTTAAAGGGATCTGGGCATCCTATGTGTAAGACAACCAATGTCTAAAACAGCAGATGGACAGTTTTTGTTTTTATTTATTTCCAAAGAAAATGAGAGATAAATCAGCAAAGCCCTAAGTTAGTGCCTGTGAGATGCATCCCAAATAATTTAACTTCCACTGAATGTTGAGCCTTAAGCTCATTGCTCAATCAGCCTTCACAGAGCTGATGTATTAATTTCTGTCTATCAAACTGTGCTGTTCTGGGGAATTCTCACACAATTAAGAATAAGATTGGCTCTTCTGTTGAGATGTCTTTTTTTATGACAAAGCATTCTATGCCTCCTTAAGAAATGGTTCCTTGATGAACAAGATGTTTTCTTAGATGTTCACAAAACAAGCAACCACTTGCTGTGACAATTTGTCCTTGCATAATGAAACCTCGCTGGTTGTAATGGACTCCTTCTTATTTAACTTAGTTAGTTTACAACTTCCCTTCACGTGTGCAGTGGGTTGATTTGGCAAATTTGCAAAATTGGTAAGCCAGAAGACCACGACCTTGTTTATTAGCAAATACTTTGATTTAATTGTTCAAGCAACTCAATAGAGAATAGAGAAAACTGAATGGTTTGATAAATGTGATCCAAACTGAATATTAAGATATCTGTACAGTACCTGGAAAGACTAAATTCAACTTTCATGCATTCCTAGAGACAAAGTACACAACAAAACATATTTAAGTGCTAAAAAGGTGAATTTTGCGGGATATTTAGACTCAATTGACAAGTTTAAAGAATGAATGAATCACGACAGTAAACGATTATGAGAAATCTAACGGCTTGTAAGCAAAATAAAAGGGAATGAGAGATGACTACAGAGTTTTTGCAGATTGCTCTTTATATATTTGTTGAAATAGATGCACAAATCCAGAATGGATGAATATGGACGTAGTTTTGTGTAACTGTTCTTTTGCCCTATAAAAAGGGAATAGATTTCTCTCTACTGTCACCACATGCTTGCTCAGGAGGAGGGATGGCTACCAGCTAGCATTGTATGTGATAAACAAAATTAGCTCAAAGTGTACCATAATCTGCATCTCATTAGACTTTGGGTAATTAGATCTGAATGTGACAATATGACTGAACCGTGTTGGTTGTATTTAGATAAGTTTGAACAGAATTTGGAAAGATTTAGGTCCTACAATAGTGGATGTGATTTGAACCAACTTGTCTTGTAAAGTGCCTTGAGGTAACATTCCTTGGAATTTATTCCCCACATAGATAAATTGGTCCAAAATTAAAAACAAGGTGAGCTACAGGAAATAAACATTATGTTTTACACATAATATACACACTACAAAAAATAATTGTGAGAACTACAGCATCAAACATTTTTTTTGTTAGATTCGTTGCCATTAATCTTTTCAGAATAGAACAACTGTTTTTTCCCCCTCTGCTGTCAGACATTTTATTAGAACTTGCATGGTAGCAGACATAAATATGGTTTTATTGAAGAATGCCTACCATTCCATTTTATTGAAACCAAAGGGCAAGGACAAGCTGTTTTCCCATAATGATAAAAATATCTGCTGAACCCTTAAAATACCCAAAGGGTGGGGTTTTAATACCAATTTGTTGCATTGTGTATTAACTTAAAAACAAAAAACTGACTGGTTTTTATCCATTTTCTTCAGGAAAATTGCTTTTACCATCATGCCAGATCCTGTGTCAGAGGCAGCAGGTCAATAAAACAACCTACATGCAAGCGAAGACAAATATCTCTGAAAATTGTTGAAGTTAACAAGACAATCTTGTGTCCCCTAGTGGTTTGAGGAGAAACAATTTTACAACATATTTAAAACCTCACTGCTATAACTGTTTCATTTATAATGTATACATTTTTCAAAAAGGATACACATCTACGGAATAAAAGTAAAAATTTTGCTGAAAAGTAAATATAGTATATAAATAATTGTTTTTTTTTAATTTTATATATAAATCTTTACTTCTGGTTATGATGCAAATGTAAACATGAAAGGATTCTGCACCAATAGGAATAGTAGGTTGAAGTCTCAGGCGTTGCCAGATCGTAGTAGCTCCGTGACACCACTGAGAAATGGCTTATTCTCTGCGTAACATTTCACAGATTCAAAAACAAATAAAAACGAGGGGGAACACCATTGGTGCCGACTTAAGGAAACCATTGGAGGTTGCGGCTTTTCATCCTGAATAGGTGAGTTAAATATTTGCTAATGCTAACCAAAGGACCTGCCAACCAGCTGGAACAAGAGCAGGTGAGTGCCACCTACTGCCTGGGAGGAGTTAAACTTGTAGCTATCTCTTTTAATTTATTTGTAAAATTTCCAATCAAACATGAGTGGGAAAAATAAAGAGAAAATTGTGTTTTCCCCCCCAAAAAATCTAATTCTTCTGTTCTCAGTTTACAGTGCATTTTCTTCCAGGATAACCCATGCATGCATCAGTTCTTCCCAGCTTCCCTACAGAAGAAAAGCGATCCCCAAAGCATGCCATGGTATGTCCAGGGTGATGTGTAGTGTTAGTTTCCCTCCTAGCAACATTTTTAATGTAGGTGAAAATGTTTAATTTTGGTCTCAACTGACTAGAGCCCCTTCTTCAACGTGCTTGCTGTGTAACCGTCATGGCTTGTGCCTTGTGGCTTGTGGTTCCTTCCACTTCATAATTATGCAGTGCTCTGTGTTGCTCTGTCACATGCAATTCCAATCAAATACATTGTAGTGTGACCCAAAGCCTCCTCCAGGTTCATGTTCAACTGCTCCCTTGTGTTTGGTTATTATGCACTGCAAAAATAGAACTAAAAATAAGAAAAATCTTCTTGAAATGAGAGTATTTTTCCTTGATTTGAGCATGTAAATAAGATTATTTGCCAATGGAATAAGATTTTTGCACTTAAAATGGGGACAATTCATCTCCATCATCTTATTTCAAGTGGTGTATATCTAATTATCTTATTTTAGGGGTAAAAATACTCATTCCTCATACTCATTTAACGTACCTTTTTAACCTTACTTTAAAGAGCAACACTATTCCCAAAGTCTGGAAATCTGCATTTGTTTGTCCATTACTGAAAGGGGGTGACCCGTCAAACTTAAATAATTATAGACCAATTTCTAATTTGTCTGTTTTGGCTAAAACGCTTGAATCCCTGGTGAGTGATCAGATGAAAGACTTCTTGCACGCACAGGATATTTTATCCCCAGTTCAGTCGGGTTTTAGGAAAAAACATAGTACCATCACAGCTGCAATGAAGGTGATAAATGATATCTCTGTTGCTCGTGACAAGGAGCAGTACTGTGCATCACTTTTTATTGATTTGTCAAAAGCTTTTGACACGGTTGATCATGATGTTTTAAAGATTAGGCTTCTTAAATCTGGGTTTTCAAAGAAAACTGTCTCTTGGTTCTCAAACTACCTTAGTGACAGAACTCAGTGCATTAAGCATGATGGTGTTCAATCTGGTATTTACCAATCTCTAAAGGGGTTCCACAAGGCTCTGTATTAGGCCCTCTTTTGTTTACTATTTATATAAATGATCTTAATCGGCATGTATCTGATGCAAACTTTCATTTTTATGCAGATGACACAGTTATTTACTGCTGTGCACCCTCTCTTAAACAAGCCATTGCACACTTACAGAATGCTTTCAATGTGGTCCAGCTGAAACTTGTGCTCAATGCAGACAAAACTAAATGTATGCTTTTCACAGACCTTCGGAACAGGCCACTGAATGTTCCCTCAGTGGTTACTCTTGATGGACGTGAAATACAGACTGTTACAACTTATAAGTATCTTGGTATTGTTATTGATGACTGCCTATCATTTAAGCCTCATGTTCACTGTCTAGTGAGAAAGTTGAGACTAAAATTGGGTTTTTACTTTCGAAATAAGCTGTGCTTTTCTTTTAATGTAAAAAAACGGTTAGTGGCATCCACTTTTTTAACTGTGCTGGATTATGGTGATATATTATATATGCATTCATCTGCTCAATGCCTTCAGATGATTGACGCAGTCTATCACGCATCGTTGAGATTTATTACTAATTGTAAAGCTCGCACCCATCACTGTGAGCTGTATTCTCGTGTAGGGTGGTCTGCTTTGGCTACACGGAGGCTTTGTCATTGGTATACATTTATATATAAGGCTATTCTTGGTGCCCTTCCTTCTTATTTATGTTCACTTCTTATGAAAAAAAGTACTGGTCATTACTCTCTCCGTTCTCAGGCTGTTGTCTTGTTTTTTGTCCCACGTGTCAGTACTGAGCTAGGTAAAAAGGCCTTTGCTTACTCTGCTCCCTCTACGTGGAATTTGCTGCAAAACAACTTGAAACTTAGTAAATTGGTTCCTTTGAGTATTTTTAAGCTGAAAATGAGATGCTTTGAGTTGGACTCCCTCACATGTCAATGTTTTAAATGAGATTTTTATTGTAAGTGCATATTTGGCTTTTCTTGTGTGTGTCTTTGTATGTATGTAATGATGTGATGTAATTTTGATGCCTATCTTGGCCAGGTCTCCCTTGCAAAAGAGATTTTTAATCTCAATGGGTATAACCTGGTTAAATAAAGGATAAATAAAAAAATTAAAAATTCCATTGGCAGATAAACTTATTTACCTGCTCAAATCAAGGGCAAATGCATTCATTTCAAGAAAATTCTACTTATTTTTAGTTCTCTTTTTGCAGTGTGCAGAGACTTTTTTGCAAATATTAAATTAATTAGGGTGCAGCAGAAAAAAATATTTATTTTTTCAGCTAAAGCATTTGGGTTACAGCCTCCCCCAAAAAAACGAGTGTGTTTTGGGCTATAACCATATTGAAAAGGTTCAGCTGTGGGTAAACAGTTGTTCCCCGGACAAAACAAACACATGCTTTCCAAACCTAATTACCCGCACATCGCACATTTCAACTGCAGTTTGTTGACCTACACCAGAGCAGAGCAACCACAGTTGTTTGGAAGAAGTGGTGCTTCAACTTGGGTCAATATCAGTGGGCAGACTCAACAGGACCATGATGGAAAACATCAACAAACTCCTGGCAAGAAGAGCAGCAGAGAGACAGCGAGTCAGAATCTCACAGGATTGGCGAGAGAGCATAAAGCAGAGACTGAAGTCTTTAACAGTTTGATGTTAAAATAAAACAAACATAAATGTATCTCCTCACAGCACTTCCTGATGTACAGCATGTGTCCATTTTTAACATTGCAGCCTATGAACAAAATAAACCGTAAGACTGCTATGTTTCAGTTCTGTGTGTGAGACATCCTTAAACTGTGGAATATGAAAATAGACAAATAATTTGCAAGCAGTTAGAAACTTTATTACCTTAGTATTGGCTGTTCACAGTCTCCTGCCTAAAACAGAGGGTTGTCATGGTTCTATTTAATATCTGGATCCACACGCAGAATCAGATTCAGACTTAAAACTGTAATCTGTTACAACCAGTCAAATGGGAAATAGGTGCAATGGAGGGATTCGTGTTACCTGCTTCAGCTGCGTCTGGGGAAAGAGAGGACGAGTTGGATTCAGTGGGGGAAGCCAAGTTAACCAACAACAAAGTTTCTTACAGGTAAGCTCTCAGAGAGATATGGGTTGGCTCGACTCTACCAACCCGGCTGAGCATCAGGAGAAGACTGGTCTTCCAGGAGCAGCATAAATCTCCAGCAGCAGATGAAGAAATAGCAGCCATTTGTGTGAAACTTGAGTCAGCCCCTTTACCCTCCAGCGTAGATCCTCTATATGGTAAGAGCTTCACACGGTTCGCGCAACAACATGCTCACTCAGGATCACGACAAAGGTGTGTTTGTTCTTTGAGTCTACACATTCGCTTGGCTTTTAACATGGGATTTGAAATTTACACAGGTCCAGGAATGTAGTTTAGCATCCAGTCTCTGAATGTTAAAGACAGAAACTGCTTGATAAAGGAAGCAACTTACACCCAAAGTTACTACACTGTACTAATTGACATGACAGAACAATAGCAACATATTCCTGAAAAACTCTGTTTTTCTCATGTGTGGTCCATGCTAGTTTGCAAGCTCTACTTCCTGTTTATAACAGCGATTCATAACATCAACTTCTGACAAAATTACTCTTTGTGTAAACTGTTTAATTCGCTCTGAACCAGTGGATAGAAACACGTCTAATTCAGGGCCAGATGTGGCAATTAGATGGAAACATAGCTAAAGAAAAGGTTTTTATTTTATGCTAAAAAAATGATAGATCTCCTCAATTTACATATCCCCATGTTGTCACTGCTGATATAAGGTGCATCCGAAAAGTATTTATAGTGTGACAAATGTATGTGGAAGCTTTGAACACCTGTTTTAAGGTGTTTTATGTAATTCCTCCCTTACGCCGTTTTTAGCTGTTTCCAGAGATACATGACTGAAGTTCAAGTCCAAGTTCATCCTCTGTCAGGGCAATGCAGAATTTCCCTCGAATTGGCTTAATCAGAATTGAGGATCATGTTTCTGCTTGTCTGATAAACAAAAGGCTAAGTGCCTTTTGGTAATATTCAAGCATGTGGATTTTGTGGCTTTCAGCAATAAGTGGCTTTCATTCAAACACTCTCATATAAAGGCCCTACTTGTCTGGTGTGTTACCAATGGCCGACCTACTGGGTGGATATTCTAACTCCAGAAGAGAGAACCGGAGCTCCAAATTAGTGATCATTTGGTTATTGGTAATCTCTCTGACCAATGTCCTCCATCCCTTTTTAATCAGTTTGGTCTGGTGGACAGATCCAGGTAGGGTTCCTGTGGTTCCTGAGCTCTACCAACTTTAATTAGAGAGGCCACAGGGAGGCTTTTTTGGATATCCAGTGTTTCCAGATATGTATTTTATTGTTTTCTTTCATACTTGAACAGATGAAAGAAAACAATCTGTATAATCTGACCCAATCTGTATATGATTGAACTTGACTTTGTAAAGTGCCTTGAGATGACATGTTTCATGAATTGGTGCTATATAAATAAAATTGAATTGAATTGAATTTGTGCTTTGGTTTTAGAGGTCTGGGACCCACGTTGTTTGACTTTTTTGCTTTATCTTTGCACTGATATTCACTGGTAACTATGTTTAACACAGATGGACTTAAGTTGCAGAAGGTTTTTAAGGATGATTCACAGATCCATTTCAGACCATTTCTGATTGTCACAGTAAAGGCCTTTAAATCTTGTCTACTTAATATTTAAACATTTAGAATATAGTTTTTTTTTTCAAAAAGGTCCAAAAACATTTTTCCACTCTGTTATCATGGTCTATTTTGTTGAGGTTTTCGGCATTTTTTGAAAGCAATATAATCTAATTGGCAAATTTGTCAACAACTTAAATAATAGGAACCTAGAAGTAGACTCACAGTGAATGAAAAGATTTGTTGTTTAAAGGATCAAAAGAGCACAAGATGATATTGATTATAGTGGCAGATGGAGCAGATCAGTACTTATCTGAAGACAAGGAATACAAGATTAGAATAACCTCAAGATGTTTTAAATACTTTTAGCAAACTTAGAGGCCAGGACCAACTGTTTCCCTGACTCAGAACATCTGGCGATGAGCGGCTGTAGAGCCTGGGTATTTATGGAAAGTGGTGATTGAAAACAGCCGCAACTTTGTGATGATGCTTCTGCAGACAAGGAGGAGACGGTCTGGCCAGTCGGCCTCGTCGCGACAAAATTGGTTTTACAATTTAAATCTGTTGCAAGTAAAAAAAAAAGTGCTGTGAATGCTTTCCAGATGCACTGCATGAATGTGGGAGTGAACGTTTCAGTCATCCTGTTAACAACTTATTCAAAACAATACAGCAAAAACATTTGTGAAATATTCACCTTTCTCCGTAGTCTAAACAATTTTAGGTATGCATTTATTTTTGTAATTGGAGGGAATGGAGATTTAAAAGCTAAACAAAGCAAGCCGAACAAGGAAACAAAGAGAAAAAGGTCTAGTGTCATTAGACCTTCCATTTATCTGTAAAGAACGAAGACAAAAGCTCACACCCCAAATAACCGTTGTAGAAACAGACACTGCGGTCTCAAGCCTCAGCACCAGCAAATCAGCAGGTTGTGATTGATTCCCCTCAGAGGGGTGGCTTTAGAGGAAGCCTCCTACGATTGCTCACCTTGTCGACATAATTAACTCTTTCCACCCAATGTGAACATGATTTTTTACCCACACTTTGCAAAAAAGGAAAATGGAAAGCTAAACTGAACAAAGAATTATGTTCATCCAAAACGCATAAACTGCCTCCTCTTGTCATTCCTGGGGACCGTGTTGGGTATGCATCATGAACTGTGCCTTCATTACCAGACTAATGTAATCCCTCACACCTAATTTATGCTGTGTAGATGAACACCAGACATATATCAGACATCGAGAATGAGTACAGAAGGTGTTTCAGGATCTTTGCTGCTGCTCCGCTCCGTGCCTCGCCTCGCCTCACAGCTGGGAGTCGAGTTTCCCTGAAGTCACTGAAGAGACATTAAAAGATGGCTAACCTAATAACAACAGAGCTGTGAGAACTGCCATTTGTCAACCGTGGAGTATTTCATTACCACCGGATGCTTATCTGCTGTTGGCATAACTCATATGCATGTGGCTCAAACCTGCCAGCGAACACTAATGAGAGAAATGTAGATGGATGGTCATAGAGCCGGAGCGGGAAAGCCCTTTATTGACACATCAAGTTTTTTTCTGGAGCTGACTGTTATTTTTTGACAGATCGAAATGACTGTTTTGACATTTTAGTGAATTCTGAGTTTGATTGCGTTCGACATTCTCGCCACCACATCCTCACTTAACAAATCAATTAGAGGTTTTAGAACATCTCCATTTCCCATTTTGCATTAATCTTCATTTATTTTTTTTAATTTATTTTTTTGTTAGCTGGGAAATTGACACATCTGGGATTACTGGTGTCCATTTCTTTTGTCTTCTAATAATTCAGTGTTGTGATGCTCTGTGCTGCTTTGCCTCCTGCTCCACAAACACTAGTGGACTGTGTAATTCCTGAGAGGTTGCCTCCTCCTTTGCCCATTGATTTTCTCCAACAGCTTGTGGTCTAATTGCCCTTATCAAAAGCATGACCTGCTAAATGATGACTGCCTTTAATCGCCCGCTCCCTTGCCAGCAGCTACTGACATTTACTACAATTAATTAATGCATAGACAACAGGGAGTTGGTTTCTGTTTTGCTTGGCTAAAAGGACTGCTTTAGTTATATGAAAAAACTCGGAGAAACTCTCAAAGATGGGTTTGAAGCTGATACCTGCCTACAGTTTTGGCCAGCCTGGATTATGATGCTAAATTCTTAATTAAATGTTTAGTTTTTAAAAAAACAAAATAACAGCAGACATCCCCAAATAGTTGCCAGGTTTAATTCTGCGTAACTTTTCGTATCAATATCCTGTGACTTCATGCTTTAATCTTCCTCTTTTAATCTTAACGGATCGACTCCGTCTCTGCGGGTAAAGCTCTTTAAGTAACTGAGCAACTGTCCCTCTGGGACCACTTATTATTTTTTTGTTGACAGATCCTTCTCAGCGCCACAATAATAATTACAGCCTAAATGAAGTCCTTAAGGATCTGCAGTTTTCTTCTCACCCACTATTGAGTGATTTCACCTCTTATGTTAAAACCAAACAGATTATACATGAAATGCTTGCATTTCTAAGATAGTTTGTTTTGCTGAGTGTGTCCCTAATATACATAAAGTGCTGTGAAATATTTAATATCAGGCAAGGATAGTCTGAGAAAATATAAAAATTGTTTGCAATGATGATTTCAGTTATTAATAACAAGCAAAATCATTAAATGGTATTAACTAAAAAAAAAATTGGATTTCATAGGCACACCCAGGATAATTACTGTACAGCCTGCTGTATCAAGAAGCAATTTATTAGAACCAGTCTGACAACATGAGGTAGGCTAAAAGATCACAAAATAGAACCCAAGCCTTCATCCAAAGAAATTCAACAACAGATGAGAAACAAAGGCACTGAGATTTATCAATCTGGAAAGGGTCACATGGCCATTTCCAAGGCTTTGGGACTCAACTGAACCAAAGTGAGAACCACTTTTAACCAATGGAGAAAAGATGTAACAGCTGTAAATTTTCCCAGAAGGTCCAGCCTACCAAAATTACTTTAGGTTTTCATTGTCGATTCATCCAGGAGTTTAGAAAAATTCTAATAATTTTGCATTTCATTTTCAACTAAAGTGTTGTAGATTACTAAAAACTAATCAAATCACTTTGTTTTTCTTTTCATTGAAGCTAAGAAAATTCATGACCACCCATGCTTTGACGTCATCATGGAACCTTGGGAGAGGATGGGTGGAGCACAGATGGTTTGACTACATAGGGAGATAAATCTGACAGTCATCTGCATGTCAGTGAAATAAATCAACAGTGCAGGGAGAGGATTAAATGAAAAAAAAAAAAAATGAGAGAAGCCAAGAATTGAACCTGATCAATTGCAAGGGATCTAATATAACTTTTAAATCAATGAAGGCCTCACTTGCCTGAGTAAAAGTCATTGTATATGGCTCATAAATAAGACAGCAACTGGGTGAAAATGGCCGAGATCCATGGCCAAAACCATTGCTGATGTCTCACGTTTGCCACAAATATCTTGATAATCCTAAAGACCTTTGGGAAAATATTCTCTGGACTACTGAGAAAAAAGTAGAACATTTTGGATCATGTGCATCCTGCTACATCTGGCAAGAAACTAACAACATTTTATACAAAGAACATTATAATGAGAGTGAAACATGGTGGTGGCGGTATTGTGGTATTGTACTTTAGGACCAATATGTCTTGTTATAACTGGTAGAAACATGAACCATAATCTCCACCACAAAGTCCTGATAAACAATGGGGGGTTATGAATCCTTGGCCTTAGTTAGGAGTTCACTTGTGATATCTTTATGAAATGTTGTTGCTTGACCCAGAATAGGCCATTCATACATAAAAACCCTCCAACGTGGCTGAGTTGGTCACAAGCCAGACAGGAGACCTGGAAATTCAGCCAGACACAGAGTTATGTTTGAAAGATTTATTACAGAAAACCTGTATACAGTCAGGGGACCTCTGCAGGAACAAGCAGCATTCTCCGAGGCAGTGGTGAGAGCAGACCTGCTCCCTGCAAAGGCGTCAGGCAGTAATGGCCTTGATAGGAATTTAGGGGACATGAACGGGTCCTGCACTGGGGTCAAAGACGAGCAGACAAGTACAAAACCTAAGACATACCTCTTATTTTGGTGGTACAACCAGTTTGCAGGTTTGGAGGGAACTTGCATTTACGACAGGTTGATTTGGACAGTTTTTGAATAAAATCATCCTTTTAAAACAACTTTTTACTTATATTTGCCTGATATTAACATTTATTTTGGGACCTGAAACATTCTAGTTTGATAAAAGATAAAATAGAAGAAATCTTTAAGGCAGCAAATAGTTTTAATAACACTTATAATAATAATAATTTTTACTTGAGAGTTCACTAAGCTTTAAACAATTGTCAGAGAAAATCAGCAAACTACTAAAATACACAACAAATATAATCAATGAAATCTAAATTGACCAAATTTAAGCCCTTGGTGTACCTCAGAGGTCGAAAGTACCAAAATTGATTTTCACCTTGTTGTTGTTGTCGTCATCTACATCTTTGAAAACATCTTACAGTACTCTCATTTATGATGGAAAAACTACAATATTGATTGCTGCTGGCCTTTTCAGCTAAATTAATAATAGTGTAATTCTAATAATTCAGCCTCAGCTCTGATCTTGGTCAAATTAACAAACATTTTGGGACATTGTTTTTTTTTTGTTTTTGTTCTAAAAAACAATATTACACAACAAAATGCAGAAATTAATGAAGAAAGGTTAATGAATCAACCAAAGCATCTTCTTGGTATTGATTTAAAAATCCTTATAGTAAATTAATCTGTAGGTTATTAAATGCAACCACAAATACATTGACAAACTCTAAGCTGTATTCATCAGTATACAGGATGTTGCACAGTAGTGGTGCGATAAATTTAAAAAAGCTCAGCGGAGTAATAAAGATTTGTCATTGAATCTTAAAATAAACACTTAATATAGGAGATATGGGCTTAAAATGATCTATGGCTCTGAAAAAAAGCACTCATACTGATGCTCTACAAGCAAAAAAAATCAAATACCTGGGTGGCATTTTCAAGTTTAAATTAAAGCACAGCAGGAAGTTTCAGGCTTGTCGAATTTAATTAGTGATTAATGCATCTTCTGTTTGCATCACCGCAAGTATTCTTGATAGTGACATTTCCAGCTTTTTGCCCATATTTTTCCTGTTGATATTTGTTCCACCAAACTCCTTTTATGATTTAGCCACCGTTTACAAGCCTCTTGGCTTCATCTGGTGCTCATTACATGCTCTGTGTTTGCCACGTTCTCCTTCTGCAGAGAGTTTTATGGGTCTCTTTATATAAATCCAAGCATGCGTTCCCACTGGGACTGGAAGGTTCACCTCCTTGGGCCGTCTTTATCAAATGCCCATTTACAATTCACATCTGTCTCTTCTCAGCTTGTGTAACTGACACAAATGTCGTGACCGGGCTTCCTTTCTGAGACTCACCACTACAAATTGAACACAGATGTTATAGTCTGACTGCCAAATGCAACACAGATGCTGTCAGAGTTTGATTGCCTGCTAAAAGAAGCAATCATATGCCACAATGCACCTTATATCCCTCCAAGCGATCATCACCCTGCTCTGCCAAACAAAGGAGAGCGCAAGGCTGTTCAACAGGAGAAGGCAAACATTGTAGTCTGGATGAAAATTATAATCAAGGAAGCAACAGAAGTTCAACTTCAACAAAGATGAAAAGTGCAAAATCAGGTGAACTGGTTTAAAAATCAAAACAGGAAACTGATGTATGTGGTACAGTGCCTTACAAAAAATATTAACACTCCTTTAGTCATATATCAACCAAAAATTGGTGTGTGTTTTATCAAGATGTTATGTGATGATTATAATAATATTAATAATAATAGTAGCACCCTTAAGCAACAAATTTTGTTCCTTTCGGAGGTTATCAGTGACTGTTGGACTTCTAACAAATCACCAGTCTTCCTCATGATTGTTTAGACCAGACGTCACCAACCTTTATAAAACTGAGAGCTATTTTATCAGTATGGGGTCATACAAAGGTCTACCAGTACTGACCTTTGAATTACAAGAGTTCCATCTCAACTTAACCTTACGTAATATAAATACGTTTTTTATGCTTTTGTCATTTTTAAATCTGTGTAAACACAAGTATGATTAAAAAGGAAGAGCAACTGAATAAAATTGCAATTTAAATGCAGCTCATTGAAGGGTTGTGCTATTTTTTTTTAAACAGGCTTGTGGGCACCACATGGTGTCCTTGGGGGTTACCTGGTGCCCACCATGTTGGGGACCCCTGGTTTAGGCCATATCATAACAGTTCTGTTTTTAATAATTTTACATTTCTATTGTGCTTATCTAATCCTTTAATTTTCTGAGAAATGACAGTTTTGGTTTTCATATATCATGGACGTTGATAGAAATAATACTTAAAATACTTCACTTTGTGTTCGATGAATCTATAAAATATACTAGTTTTACTTTTTCGATTGAGTACCCTAAATCATTTAGCTTTTAAATTATATTCTAACTCACCATGATGCACCTGTACACCTCAAAATGAGGAAATTGTTGCCAGAACATCAAGTGAGGCCGTTCAGCTCAACTGTCCGTTTGATGTTTTGCAGCCAAACTGTGGTCTTTGATGTTGCCGGAGCCCACTTTAAGACATACTTCGTTTGAAAGCTCTCAGTGCCCAGTGGGAGGGAAGAAACAAGTGAAATTATGATTAACCTTGAATCACTCAATTTCTCTCCATTGATGTTTTCTATTTGTTTTTTGTTATTGCATCAGAAAACAGAAAATAATATGCACGTTTTTCAGAGGCAGAGAAGCCTGGGTAAATGAAGAAACCCTTTATATGTATTGGGTAAATAAATGCAAAGCCAGTGTAATAGTGTTTTAACAATGAGAACCATTTAAGTTAACTGGAAGTATTATATTTAGGGCTTGAACTGTGTCCGTTTTAGTCTTGACATGAGAACGACCAGTCGACATCCAAGCAGCAAGAACAAATATGAGAGTATGAAGTCCAAAGCTTTTACAACACTTTGTCCATCCATCCATCCATCCATCCATCCATCCATCCATCCATCCATCCATCCATCCATCCATCCAGAATTTTGGATTATATAACCTTTGGGTTGTTTTAAATTTATGAAAGGAACTACTCTGCATACCCAGAGACAGAACCAAACACAAAGAAGCAGCATTTAGTTTTTATGCTCCACTTATCTGGAACAAACTCCCAGAAAACTGTGCTGAAACTCTGAGTTCCTTTAAATCAAGGTTAAAAACCTATTTGTTTAGAGTTGCCTTTAAATATTAATGTTAAAGTTAGTTGTCCAGCTTGTCCTATATGTTGATCTGCTGCTACTATTCCACTGCAATGTGCCTTCCTTTGTAACGTTTTCCCTTTGTCTCTGTGATGTTTTCTTTACTCTGTAATGTTTTTTTTTTGTTCATGTGCAACACCTTCAATTGTGTTGTTACTGAAAAGTGCTTTATAAATAAACTTGCCTTGCCTTGTCTTGCCTTACTTATCTGAAGGAGGGAATATTATCTTTATCAGTAAATTGTCTGGCTCAAGGCTTTGTTAAATTCTGTCCAACTATAATACAGTGCCCTGTGTTCTGCTCAGGGCACTGAGGTGATTGTTTGTGTTGCAAAACCTTCTCACTTCCACTAATTGAAGCTAAGTGCGCTTATCCAGTGGAGGGAGACAGCAAGGGTCAAAAAGAAGCACAGAGAAAACAACAGAAAATGTCAAAAGAAAGTGTAGGATCAATTTAAATTGAACAGAAAATAATAAACAGCGCAGTCCGGTTACTACTAAACCGAATTAGCTTTCCATAATAGCGTGTCCCCGATGCTGAAACAGCTGAGAAGGAAACATCCACTGCAGTGACCGACCCCTGTGTCTATTTATTTACATTTATTATCAACTTGCGCTGTGAATGTGTCATGGTTTG
This sequence comes from Fundulus heteroclitus, assembly GCF_011125445.2. Lineage (NCBI taxonomy): Eukaryota > Metazoa > Chordata > Actinopteri > Cyprinodontiformes > Fundulidae > Fundulus > Fundulus heteroclitus. The sequence continues at coordinate 1,659,320 of NW_023397186.1, read as the reverse complement.
GGTTTTTGTTTGCCTTATTTTGGACTTTTCTGTACTAATTAGTTTCCACTCCTCTCAGCCAACAGCCATCTGTCACCACCCAATCAGCTCAGTCCATTCCTCAGTCACCAGTCAATTAGCCCAGATCAGCTCCACCTGCTGCCAGGAATTACTGCCAACTCTGCTCACCTGTTCCCCTGTCTATATATAATTTCCCTCTGGGATTATTAAAGTATTTCTGATTCTGATTCTGATATAGCTGCCTCAACTAACTTATCCCGGGCAGAACGTACCGTTATGAGTGCTGCTAGAGAACCCGATATTCAGCCGGACACAGAGCTTCGTTATTAAAAATGTATTGCAGAATGTGAATGGAGGCAGATGAGGCAAGCAGGCAGTAATGGGCAGAAGACCAGAGGATGCAGGTGGGGTGACTGGCAGAACGAGACTTCGACAGGTGTATCAGGCAGTGACAGAATTAAACCGGAGATGAAGGCAGATGCTGACCAGAACAGGCGATGCAGACCGAGGAACCAGCAGAACGGGCAGAGCAAGCGGCTGGAACTCACAGGGAGACAGGGCAGACTTGTGCAGCACGTAGATAGAGGCAACATACAACAGTGAAGGCTGCACACAAATAAAACAGAAGACGCCAACAAGCTGTGCACACAGAAACTGGTAAAGGCATAGCACATGAAGCCAGATGAGACGAGCTGATTGGGTGGTGACTGATGGCTATTGGCTGAGGGGAGTGGAAACTAATTAGTCCAGAAAAGTCCAAAACAAAGCAAACAAAAACCTGAATCATGACAGAATGCATGCTTGAAAGGCGTATTTTACAGACAGAATACTTCCATAAACAACAAATGTCTGCAGATAGTGATGTGTCACACCCAAAACATGGGGCTCTGAAAGACGATGCTCGAGCTAGCTTCAAGTCTTTTCGTTTTGCAGCTTGGCTCTGACAGTACTCAGCCACAGCTTAACTCACAGCAGAACTTGTATCGATCAGCCAGAATGGTGAATTTAACAATATACCTTTATCTGAAAACATAGAGAGCAGCAGACGCGTCAGTGTAAGTGAAACAGCTGAAAGCGGTGAAGAGAGTGTGTGAATGCGTTGATATACAACAAAGTTCACCATAACTTCATGACCACTGGCTGCAATGCGCAACACTGCTTATCTTGTTCCAACACAGAGCTCTGCTGGGAAAACCTACAAGCTGGTTGCATGTTGCTTTGACACTTGGCACTTTGCAAAGTTAAGCAGCTGGTCTGGTGGTTGAACTCCAACATCTGCAGAGAGACCTACAGTAATCAGTTCACAGAGGCTTTACTTGTACTCTGACTGAACCTGTGAGGTAAACTGTCCAAAAACACACAAAGATGTAACTGAGGCTAAATAAAGTTTTAGATTAGTAAATTGAATTTCAGAGTGCTAAGTTCAATATTAATTATTACAAATATTTTATTAATAGACATTTTCCAAATAGAATTTCATGAACAGAACCATCTCAGCAGCTAAGCAACTGGAATTAGAAGCCAGTAAGTTTATTTAATTGAAACAAAAAGTTAAACTTTGTAAAAAAGATATATTTGCAAATGAATCATTTCAGCAAAAGACATTTTTCTTGACCCTCCAAATGACCTCTTATCCTTTAAAAATATACCATTGGTTTTATTTCAGGATAAGCAATAAAGCATCATAATTTTTGTTTTTGTTACACATAATGCCATTTGGTTTCTAGATCAGCCTGGTGGAGAACCTAACGGCTACCTGCGCGCAGGTCAGTAGCCTACTAATGTAGAAAAAGCTTTTCCCCCCCCTATGACGCCTAATATCGATCTCATGGGAGAAGGGATAGCACATTAGAGTGGAGGGATCAGAGAGGCTTGGAAAACAAAGTGAGGTGGGGGAAATGGTCATAATAGGTAAAGCAAAGGGAGTATGGATGCTCCTCACGTACAGAAAGGTGGCTGTTCTCACTCCCTCAGCTCTGCAGGACTCCAAATGGGCTGATTGGTGCATTAGGAGCCTGTTGTGGTCAGAAAAGATCGGTGGCTCATGAGGTGAAGATCAAAGGAGAAGTACTTCAACAACATAGGGTTGGAGTGAACTGTGGCGTGTGTCTGCGTATGGTACGGATACGTGTGAGCACTCCTGATTCTGCAGTCGAGCTAAAATGTTTGCAACCTCAAAAAAAGTGTCACTTTATGCAGAGGAAAAAAGGTACGAGTATGGATTTGTTATAAAAACAAAACTGATACTGGCTGTAGTTTTAACTAAACAATCAACAGTTATTGAAAAGCTTATTTTAGCAAGGCCTTTACTAATTGAACCACATTATGTACATTAATTACACACAGATGGGTGTTTTACAGCCCTTATTTTTATGTTCATTATGATGACTATTATGGGTAATTTTAGTACCTGCTTAAAGCTTGTTATTGTCAAAAGATGCTTTTATTCTGACGAACAAGCCTAATCAGCACACATTCTCTAATTTATTGAATATAAATGTATATTGAATTCAGACTGAAAGATTCAGGGCTAGAGTTTTGTACCCATTTTTATTGAGTGTGAAATTAACATTTTGTACCAACCCTTTAACAGTTTGTGTTTGCCAGAAGGGGCATTTTGTATTTAGCCACTTATCAGTTTGTATGTTTATTTGTCAACAGACAATATAAAGTACTGCTATACGTTTTACTAGTTTATTCTGCTGGAAACGGTGGTTATGTGATGAATATTATCTACCATCATGAGGTCGCCCAGAGTGATTTTGGATTGATCGTTTGTCATAATCTCCCATATTGTGTTGGTCCTCTGGCCCAAACAAAGCTCAGAAATTAAATCAACATGATCAAGAGTAATACAGTGTTCCTCAAATACTAATATAGAATTCAATGAAATTGTGTTTATGTCCATAATGAATAAAAACACAATATAAAAATGCTAAACAAACCTAATACAAATACAGTTTACAGTATGAGATTGAAAGGAAAGCAATGGAAACCAAGGGTTTTGAAATGGAGTAAGAATTGGGCAAGGAGCAAATTGACCTGAAGCCTGCACACATAGAAATTCATGGAAATTCCTCTGAGGGTGTACTTCTATTTTTGCACACGGTGTAAGATGTTAATTGCTATGATACAGATGTTCAAGCACATAAAAACAAAACAAAATGACTGAATCATTTATTGGTAATTCAAGTATATGCGAGTTCCTACAATCTGTTTTGACAATTAAACTCAATATTGGGTTCACAAGAACAATGGGAGATTTTTTTTGCATAATTTCAGTTTTTTTTTTCTTCACAGATAGAATAAATAAAAAAACAGCAACAACAACAACAACAACCCTAAATTATAATCAAAATGATTTGCAGTCCAGGTCTGACTGGTCTATATATTGTGTTTTTTTTCTTACTTGACTAATTTAAAGGCGATCCTAAAGCAAAACAAAAGTGTTGAAAACGTTTCCGATTTGCATTTTCAAAAGTAAAATAAATGTTTCATAAAATGTTAACTTTGTTTTAAAGAATCTCTTAACAGTGTAGAATAATCCAATTCAGGCTTGGCGGTCCAGCTTTTGAATATTTTTTTAACCAGAGGTGATGAAATGCAGGATTTAATTCAAACTAAAAGTGGCACTTTAGTGCAGAGCCAAAGGGAAGCTACACATCAGATACAAACTTTAGCATCTGAATTGTATTTATGCATTTAAATCAACTTTGTCAGGCGCATGTTCTGTGGTCTAAGGTTAGTTTACACTGGCATGCCTCTCTCGGGTAATTTCTCTAGTAGGTGAGCAGAAAACTGCTTTGTTTAGTTGCCTCAAAAACGTGACAGTGTTTGCGTTCGCAGGTGAACAAACAGTTTAGGCATATTTTCCCACCGGAGGGTGTGTCACCCCTGGGCCCATAGCTGGATCTGCTTTAGCGTAGCTGGCTGCTGGCAGAGACCACGGGCTTGTCGCCGCGGCTCCCGGGGCTTCGGCACTGTGGTGTTAGGGGTTTTCCTGGGGCCCGTCTCTCCTCTTCCCTCATGTGGGGAGGCAACTATCCCTGTGTTGGCCCCTTGTGGGCACCTTTGCTCTGGGGGTCCCGTTGGGAATCTGGGGTTCTGGTTCCCCTGGCGTCTGCCTTGGTGCTCTGGGGGGCGGGTCTTTGGCTCCTCACAACCACTATTGAGCATTTTTCTTATGGATTAAAGTTACATATACAGGCACACTCTCACAAACACCTACAGATGCTTGGATCCAGGTGCTTAAAGATTCCCTTCTGTACAGAAAACCCTTATTATTATCTTTAGCGGTCATTTTATACATTTCGTATTAAATAATACTGTGTATTTTTCAGCGATGTTATCAAGGTGTTGGTTGTTTGTACCTGTAATACTTTATCGGTTTGTTTTGCTTTTTATATCTCTTTTTGCAGGTGTAGAAGCAGACTCCGAAAAAAAAAAAAAGCAGACTCCAATGACGTTACCTTGGTTTCTCCTTTTCCTCCACTTTATTTTTTTTCACCTTTTCTACTTTTTAACATTTTGTCTCATCTTTTTATCTTCCTTTTTTCTCTTCTACCTTTCAGTTTTTGTGTCCTTTGAACATTAAATAGTCCCAGAATAACATCTAATAAAGCTTTTTGCATAAATGGCTCAAGTGGAGCACTGCGGCAAAAGCAGTAATGGCCCACTTGTGAAAGCAAAATCTGTCGGGCTCTCTTTGGCAATAAGACATCAATTGTTAATGCTACACTGACAGACAGGACATGTGACAAAAAAGAAGAAAAAAGAACATGTTCAGAGCTTCTACACCTTTTTCGCCTCTCATCACATTGTCAAAATTTCTTAAGCAGTTCATTATTTACACAACCCTCATTTTCTAAGCCTCTGATAACTTGAGGTTGGATGAAATGGAAGTTTAAATCCATTCAGTCCTTTGCTAAAATTAGTAATCTTTGTTTTCTCATGTAATGTTGGGTCTTTTTTTTTTTGTCAAAGCTGTTAGGAACACTTGTGCACTTTGTTTTCAGTTTCTAATTTTTTAATTTATTTCCTGTCAATCTGCTGCTCATTGTTGAATGAATTACAAAGTAGAAAAAGAAACAAACATTAGTTCTCACATGCAAAGCATTTGTTTGGACTAATAACTCAGTGCTCTTCCCAAAACAAAACAGATAGCGATATATTTACAGACTGAAGTATTATAATCCTTTTTATGAAACTGATTCTTTATTGCTTTTGCTTTACTTCCATGTGCAAGTATTCTGCAAAAAAATAAATATATAAAGGAAAAATAAGAATAGATGGAAATACGTTTTGAGATTTAATATTTACAGTCTTATGTTTATTTATGTATTTAAAATCTGAAATAGTAATCCCCTTGAGATAAAACCATCTAGTTTTCAAGAGGGTCCTTAAAAGGAAAAGAAAATGAGAAAAACAGCCAGATAAATGAAACATACAGAAGTTTATGCAAGAAAATACATACAAAATGGTCACAAACAACCAATCACACCATACAGTCAAACTAACAAAGCTCTCTAATAAAGATTCTTATATATACAACATTAAGTGGTTGGAGATTAGTAGATGTGGTATTTTTATAAATTATATCACAGTAGTCTAAAATAGGCAGTGATAATTGTGTTACAATCCCTTTTCTCACTGGGAAAATAAAGCAATGAATTGACTGATAAAGTAGTTTTAAACAATATGTAATTTTGTTTGTAACATAATGTATATGAGAGGTGAGAGGCCTAGATATTTATATGAAATTGGTGTAGGATCCAAACATATAAGCTGAAGCTCACAGCTTGATATGGATTTTTTCGTTTCATGGAACGCGATTTTGTTAAGAAGCAATTTTTGGGATTGGAGCCATACTTGTACTGTGTTGAAGTCATGTTGAAGAGCATGCTGAATGTCAGTGATACTGGATTTTGAGCAGTAAATAATGATATCATCGACATATAGCTGTATATTGCACAGTGCAAGCAAGAGGAAGGTTATTGATAAAAATAATTAAATTGAAGAGGGCCAAGTGAGGAACCTTGAGGCAGACCTCTATCTATTAAACTGAGATCTGAATGACTACCTTTGAAAGAGAAACCCTGCTGACTGTGATGAAAATATGAGTTAAACCAAAGAATAGAGGACCTGACAAAACTAATCAAATGTAATTCATCCACTAAAAGATAGGGATCAGCCTTGTCGAAACCCTTAGTAAGGTCAATAAATAAAGTACCAGTACATAAATTATTATCAAATCCAGAAAATATATCATTAGTGAATTTCAACAGAGCAGAGGAGTTGAGAATTTTTTTTCTAGATCCAGATTGAAATTGAGATAAGAGATTATTATCAGAAAAACAATCAGATAGTTGATTAAAAATAACATTTTCAAAGACTTTGACAATGCTGTTAATAACTGATATAGGTCGATAGTTATTCATGTTCCACAGGTCATCCCCTTTGTAAAGGGGAATCACCTTTGCACATTTCCATCCAGATGATATGTTACAGGAAGACAGAGATAAATTATAAACACCGGCCAAAAGAAAGGAGAGAACATGAGATAAATACTTAATAACTTTGGCTTCAATACTAGAACCAGCACTAGCACTCAGGCTTAACATCTACTGGGCAGATTGCCCTAAATGAGAAAGAACTACCACAAAGCAAGGTTTCAGAGAACATGGTGAAATTAGCTAAAAAGGGCACTTGAGGTGAATGAGAGAAATGCTAAGTGAAAGCATTTACAATGATCATTGGATCATATAGCTATTATTGATAAACATACTTATAGAGGCAACTAATAAATTGTTGTGTTTTTTTCCCCATTTTTTTTCTCAGAAATGTCTAGGATTCTTGAAATTATTTGATAAACATTTTTTACAATAACTTGATTTGGCATTTCTGGTGTGTGTTGTACAGATTTTTCTGTGCCGTTTGTATTCTTGCCATTCATCAGGATCCTTTGTAAGACAATGCGTCTTCCATGAATTATCGCTCTGTTTAAACAGATGCAGCAGTTCACCTTTCACCCAGGGAAGATAATAAATAATAATTTACTCCTGTGTCCTTTGCACTCTGCTTATTACACTATTGCATTATTGTCTCAATCTGTCTGCTTTGTTCATAGTGTGTTCATATGTTTTTTTCTCTATACTACGGAGTTTGATTACTATTAATGCATGTATTGTGTTATTGTATCATTGTATAAGAAAGCACATTGTGAGCATTGTACAATCCAGTGTCAAATTCCCCGTATATGTACACAAACCTGACAAATAAAGCTGATTCTAATTCTGAGGAAAAACTCCCTGTTAACAGGAAAAAGCCTTGCAAAACCTGGCTGTCTGAGCAGCCATCTTCTGTGACCTTGCTGGTGTTGTGAGATGGCACAGCATACACACACACAAAAAAAAAAAAAAAAAAAAAAAAAAAAAACAGAAGCACTAGTCCAGACGTACTTTCTATGTTAGAGAAAAATAAACTTTTATGCCAGCACAAGCTCCTTTAGTGGCTTCATCTAGGAGAGAAACTACAGCTCTACAAGTATAGTATGAGAAGATGGGATATTGGCAGCACTGGTTTGGTTGATTGTCTCCTCCAGGAAGGTGTCACATCTTAACAAAAACACCAGACCAGAAATAACTTATACAAAAAAATGAGAAGAGAGACAGAACCTGAATTTAATGACAGCAGCTCTAGCAGATATTGCATAATTGGAGATTAAGTAGAGAATGTGACAGAATGGGGAAAGTGGTCATTATCTGCTCCAGCAGCCTACGCCAATAGCACCATGACTACAGAGATAGCTCTGGATAACCTAATCCACTCTAACTATAAGCTTTATCAAAAAGCACAATTTTAAACCTTGTCTTAAAAGTCTCTGCCTCATGGACAAAAACTGGGAGCTGGTTCCGCAAGAAAGGAACTAGATGACTAAAAGATCTATCTTCTAACTAGATGACTTGTCAAGATTATGCCTAATTGATTTGACGTACTTATGAATTCAGATAATACAAAAGTAATTTGTAAACCAGCTTTTGAAACAGTAATGTGCAGCATAAACAAAAAGTAGTTTAATAGATCTGTTTATTTTTACATTACCACTGCATTTGATGTGTTTGAACTAAGCAGTAGAGGGATCAAGAATCAAGAATCTTTCATTGTCACCATGTTTTACCAAGGTGAAATTACCTTTCAGGCAGACACCGGTTTAGGATGCACACAAATAACATGACACGCACACACATCAGGTTTACTATTTATAGTTTCCCCCCCACACACATTAGAGCAGGTTCGTATCAGAGTCCGAGGGCTATGAGATCAGTCCCTTTGTCAAAACTATGAACCATGTTACATGGATTACATAGATGTCCAATGCCTTAAATATACAGAGGGTAATTTGGGTTCTTTCACATTTCCTGGACTACGTGTTTATGATTTTCCCAGAATGCATTGCAAACCACTATTGAAATGGCCACTTCTGTCCTCTTAGAAATGCTGTCTGGGACTTTCACCTTTTCGCACAAAAGAGTCTCAGAACAGAGTGTTCTCCTTTTTAGTTTCACAGATTGTTACTGAAAAATAACTTGAATGCGGATTTCTTCTAGAAACACCTCGTCTCTTACCACCGGAAACGCTCTAAAATGGCTAACCAACACTTGGTTTGTACCTCTTTGCCTTTACGTATAACTAATTGCTACCCATATCAATTATTTTTTCCTCCACAAAACATTAAATGTTTATTTGTGAAATTGTTTTTACATATAAGTGTGTGCGTGTATATTTACAGATTGTATTAGAACACTGCATCATTTTCTTTTTTTAATCCAAAGGTTTAACCAGTTTTATATTTCTCAGACAGCACATCCCTGACTTCTATCCTCAGCTCCTTCACGGCTCATCTCGTCTTTGTCTCCTCCATCTAAAATGTTTTCCGAGGAGTTGTGGAAACATTTAATAAAATATGACATCCCTTCTTCAGAGGCATCATTTCAAAGCAGCTATAATGAAATAAGACATGCTGGACAGATGATCTGTCCATGTTTTCTTTTTTACTTAGTTCGGTTTTCATTGTCTTTCTCTCTCACATGAGCAATAACAGTGTTCTTGACAGGTTGCATATTGACTTTTAATTAGATTTACAATGTGTTATATGGTGTGTTCCTGTCCTTTCACACCCATTGAGAGACAGTTTTTAGGATACACGGAGCATCTTCCTCTATAAAACCTGCAAGACACTTTTTTTTTGCCCTCGCTTCTCTCTCCCCCAAGATGCATTTTAAGAAAATTAGATATTGTTCAAGAGGTTGTGCTGAGACGAAATTCCAGGTAAGAGGCAGGAAGATGGAGGAGCGGAGAGCGTCGCTGGTACAAAGTAAATCACACTGCAATGGCCTGTGGTGTAAGGGTGATTCACTGGATGATGCTGGAGAGCTGATGTAAGCCACACACGCTGGCGTCACGATTTTACAATTTTAACACCAAACGTGTTTCGTCTGATCTTCATTAAATATAGTATTATCCTTTAAAACTACCAATCAACGAATGCTCTTTGAAATGAGAAACGGGTAACTTAACAGAATTACACGATTCTTGGGTTGGAAGGTTAAAATTTAGTTTTTAAAAGTCTCCATTAAATTTTAGTCAAGTTTTATGCATGTTTGTGTAGAAAAAATAAATTGAACATTGATGCTAAATTCAATTGCTTGCTTAATTTTCTAATCTTTCTGATGATAAATGGAGCAAATTTAAATAGCACTTTTCTAGCTGTACTTATCACTCAAAGCACTTCAGAGCCATATTCATCCCATCATACTCACAATCATACAGTGATGCACATATTTGTAGGCAGCATGGGGTTAAATGCTCCATCTATGTACATACAGAAGGAAGAAGCGGGAAACCCCGCCACAACCTTCATAGGTAGAGAAGTTGCAACTACTCTACCCACAACACTATACAGTCACCTCGTCAAAACAGCTCGAGGGCATCTGCTACAAGCTTTATAAAATCACTTCTCTCTGCACAGGAGAAGTGAATTCACTCTGTCTTTATACAAGCTTTTCTGTGCAATGGTTACACGGCAAATTAAATCTTCGATGTGTCACACCTGCTGGAAAACTGTAAAAGCAGAAAACCGGCCACAGCCACGAGCTAGTTGCACGAGCATTAACCGTTCTTCAAGAGAAGCATTTTTTATTTCAGTTTTTAACAATTAGCATGTGATCTTGCTAGCGCAAACATGCAGACTCCTGGTATTCCCCGCAATACACAGGGTGTAATTTTAATGGCGTTTCAGTTTCTTAGTAAAGTCAGCTTTCTAGAAAACAGAGCAGTACGTACTAACTGCTGTGAAAAATAAAAAAATTTAAAATTAAAATTAAAAGACATGTATTGCGTTGACTGCTGACTTGCTGAGATAATGAGGATCGTCTATTAAGTCTACACGTCTATTAAAATGCTGGGTCTTAGTGACTGTTTCTCCCCCTTTATTGTGGCATCTATCCAGTGCCATTTAACATAAAAACACTTGTTTATGGAAAAAGGGTAAAAAAAAAAACAAACAAAAAATGTGAAATAAATAAAACATAAAAAGGTGCAACATCAGAATTGCACACGCCTGATAGACAAGACAGTAACACTGACCATGTTCTACATATGCCAACATCCTCTTCTATTTCGAACATGTCTGGACAAAGTAGTAGGGTTGTGAGACAGACATTTCTTCCAAAGAAAATACCCAAACCTCAACACAAAACACCAAAAGCTTGGAGATTCTGAGGGTGCAATGATAAAACCAAACTTGGATTTTTTTTTGGCTACAACATTCAAGAGGTTTATCTGGCACAAAAATAAATCTGCATCACTTAAGCCCATTTACACTACCCTTTTTTAACCGATCCATCCAGAACTCGGACCGAGCTTGGATCAGTTAACTGTGACGACCATTTACACATCACGCTATCACGGTTCCTCGCCTCCTAGTGACGATCTACGGTACTACTGCTCTCTGGGATTGAAGGAGGGAATTAAGCAAATAAAAATGGCGGCACCCGTAACATTCAGGAACTTATGTTTGGTTATAATTGTGATATTTTATTGTTTGCGGAGAGTCAGGCGAAGAAGGTAACTTTTGGTAAATTTACTTGACAGAGTCGGCTTTTGGGAAGTGGATAAGACAAACGATAGTCTAATCAGGGCTTACAGGCACAGGAAACAACGACAGACGTTGAGGTTCATCACACTGCTAAGCAGAATCATCACTGGAAATCGTGTGGCACGGTAAGGAGGCTAGTATTTTTATGAATGTCTGAAACCGCAAAATTAGTCAGCTGACTGTAAGGAGATGACGTGATCTGCTCATGTGCTCTTTGTTATCAGAGAACCGAGCCACTGAAAAACCGGGCCGAACCCACCCATCTAGATTTAGCGTGGTTCGGTTGTGTCTGGCACGGTTCAGTTCAGTTTGCGTTCCATTTACACTCGATAGTTATCTCAGTTACCGAGCTCGGACCGTTCTCGGCACGGTTAAAAAAGGGTAGTGTAAATGGGGTATTTGAGATCATAATGCCCACAGTAAAACATGGTGGTGGTGGCAGCATCCAAGGGGATTACTTTTCCTCTGATGGAACTGGTGTTTTTGGCAAGTTGATAAAGTTTTGACATGCTCTTGATAAAGTCTTGAAACTGTCAGGTGTAGAAAGAATCAGAATCAGAAATACTTTAATAATCCCAGAAAGCAAAATATGTAAAGGGATTTACCTTTTCAGCATCCTAGGAAGTCCTAATACATCCAATTGAAGATTAAAAAAGATAATTAAAATATTCTGGGTGACCCAGCCAGAGTCTATAACAAAATCAGACAGAAACTGTATGTGTTCTCTGGAAAAGGTCGAAGACAGCAGATTTCCTCACAATCTGAAAAGTGAACAAAATTTGCCAAGTCAAGACGTGGTTTGCAGATAGATTCATCATAGTTATTACATTTTCACATCTAGTTGATTATTTTTTTTTAGTTCAGTTGTACAATAATTTATTTTAAATAATTCCTCACATGTTTTTTTGAAGGTCGCAAATACCAACAAACGACTTTGGCCGTCTGCACACCCTAACCAGCTGCATTTTTGAAAGCATGCATCCTATTTTCTCCTGTGTTTTATATAATATATATAAACCTTGATTTCATGAGGCAAAACATTGAGAACACTTTCCTATTTACAATATTAGCCTGAAACTTTTAAATCATAGGGAGAGGACAACAAAGTTTACATAAACATCCACTAGGCAATGCGGTAATTCAGTGAAACAATTACATTTAGTCTGTGAAAACAGGAAATGAAATCAAAGTGTCTAAATGTGTGTTTTGATAAAAGTTCAAATAGTCATTGGCAGCAGCAAAGCAAAAAGACAGAAGCCCAAAAGAAGACTTTTTTTAAAGGAAGCATCTGGACAAGGGCATGACCGCTATATTATTGGCAGTGATCACTCTTTAAATCTGAATTTGTACTGTTTGTGATTAGATTTAAAGACCATTAAGTCTTGGATTTGGAACTCCCAAATGGCGTGCTCTTTATAAAATACCAATCAGCCACCGGACACATTTCCTTCCTATTGCATTTGTAAAGAGAACACTGTAGCTTAAAACAAAACAAAACAAAACAAAAAAAAACTAACTTTTTTGATTGGAAGCAGTCAAAAGCTTGCTGTGGAATAGTCTTGAACTTGCACCAGAACTGCTATAATAGGAAAACCTAAAAATGACAGAACAAACATCTTCTACAAATCAGAATTTACTGCAGACACAAACGAAAAAGCAGCAGACATCTACACGTTGGCTTGCAACAAATTTGCTGCCAAAATAATCTTGTTTAGATCTGACCATGCCTCAAACTTTGTCTTAAGCACAGAGGCAAGGGGAAAATCCTGTTGATAAGTGTTATATGTCACACAAACACAATATAGAAACAAATATGCTATAAAAGTGCTTGATTTGGTTATGAAAAAAGAAATGATACTGCATGCTGCCTGAGAGAGAGAGAAACAAGAATCTCCTGGGAATATTGTGGTGGGCAAAATGCAATAACACTGAATCAAATGTTATTGCCTTACATCAAAGCTTAACGTATAAATAAATTAGGGACAATATTAAATATTGCCTTCCATTAAAACTCAGAGTTTATTCACTAATACAACAGGTGTTGCCAGATAGAGTCACGGTTTTCCAGCCCAAAAATCTGTTACAAACTGCCCCAACACACAAAAACCCACCAAATCAAATAACATTAAATTTAGTGTATAGGCGGGCCTGAACGCACATCAATACTATGCGTTTTCGAAAGCTGCAATCCAACAAAACCTGCCCAGAGTTCTTTTCCTAAAGATCACACAGCACAGCGACAACAATTCAGTGAGAGTGTAACATGACACATCCTCTCCCTAACATGTTTGCAGATTGGATTAGGCTTTAAAACAAATATCATTTCAAATTTAAAAGACAAACCTACGATCAGTGTGCACACATAAATATGCAAAGCTTAATTTTCCACAAATTTAAAAGAATTTAAATTAAAAATATATTTGAAGACATGTTATTACTAATGCATGAGCATGAGTTGACCATTTCTAACCTAAGTTTTGCATTGGTACTAAATGCTGTTGTGCAATTACATGATCTTAAGTTGTTTAATGTTTAATCAAACAACTCTCGGCCTGTTAAGTATTGTCCGGTGAATACCAGCCCGATTGGCTTTGATATCAGTACAATGGATGAAAGGGTGAGTCGAGCTCTAGCACTCTTCTAAAAGAAAACTCTGCACAAATATGGAATATGGAAAGAAATTGTTAACAGAAATGTTAACAATCTGTGGAACGAAATCCATCTGGCGAGAGTTAGGTTAAGATTCTCCAGGATGGTTTCCCTAACTAGGTGGACAAAGCAGCTTCCCTTCCACTTCCCTGAGAGGAGATGGCATTGAGAACAACAGCCCTGATGCAGGCATCGTGTGCCAATCCAAGCAAATGCTTGCCCTTAGAGGCTAGACCAAGGGCGACCACCACGCGTTCTCACTCTCCCCATTGGATGTCTTTAGCTGTTCATCAGAATAGGAGTACAGTAAGAGGTTGTGTCTTTGAATCTTTGAATTTAAATATTGTTTATTTCACTCTGTTTTTATTTTTGCTGTGGTGTTTAACTGATTGAATGCTAACAGGTCACTGAGCCTTGAAGGTACAAAATTTGTTTTTGGGAGTGGTTTTTGAATTGCATGAAACTTTATTTGGTGTTTAAACACTGATGGGGCAGTAGCGTGAGCTTGTTCTGCCTTTATCACCAGGTGGGAGGTGTTCACAGTCCAGGAGAGGTTGGGGGAGATGTGAATGCCCAGGAATTTTATTCTTTCCACACGTTCCACCATCTCCTCCTGTCTGAATTTCTTGGATTTGGACAGAAATGGGTAGGGGCCTGATATGTGATTAGGCTGTTTTGGTTTCCTGGGTGCATTTATATTTGCTTTTGACGAAGAATGGACGTTTCATTGAAATGTTTAGAAAACCTTTAGGGTCCTGAGCCAGCAAAACCCTATTGGCCCATAGTGTATGTAATCAAAAAGAAGAGCCTGAAAAGAAGGAGCAATAGATTCAAATGGTGTATCATATCATGGATTGCACTGTGAGGTAAGAATCATTTGCTTCTGTCTGTAAACTTCTGTTGTACAGTCACCCACATACACAATGTGAGCATATGTTATGCAATACCCAGGTCATAACATCATATCAGGGAGATGTAAATTTCAGCAAAATCTCTGGCTTTGGTTCTCCCGTGCGAATGTGTCACATAAAAGGCAGACGTACAGAAGTGATTTAGTTATTACATGGGGTCCCCGGATAATGCTTTGCCCATGTGAATAGTGCTATGGTGAAATAGTTTGTTGACGTTTGTTGAAAGAGTTTTGTCAATACATTTTTTTGTCAATAAATTGTATTTTTGAAAGGCATTGTTTGTATTTATCCCATGTATGTGTGCAGTGCTTGCTGTTTAAGAACGGCAGTGTGTGATTTCACACCATCTATTGTTCAATAAAACCACACCTCACCTTTTCATAAAACAGTAATTGACAGAGACTAATAACTTCTGGCTGCAATTTCTTTATAATCAGGTGAGGCCCTGACTTGGTCATTTTGATTAAATTCACTAACTTGGTCAATAATTGCCTTTAGCACTTGTACATATTCATGGGCAAACCAAACCTACTCTTACACAACCCTATGAAGGTAGGATGACTGCCAATGAGAGAATTAAAAGGTGGCATAGAGTACCTGCAATAAGGACTTCTGCTTTTGTTTTTACCACAGATCCTCAGCATAATTAAATTTTTCAGACAAAGGTTCTTGGGTATAAATTTCAAAATTAAAAACCTAGGAAATCTTTCAAACAAAAGGATACATTTCACCTACATTGATCACAGATGAAGAAAGAAAAATCATTTGAAAGCCTTAAAGAAACTAAAGAAGCTTAGAAAAAACTAGAAAGGCAAAATTGCTTTCATTAGACACATTGAAAGTTCACAGAAATTCCTTTCTAAGTTGAATCAATTTCAATTTAGAGATGAAAGCCTATAGTGAGTTACAGCTTCTGAGAATAATTTCTGAATCTACATCAAATGTTAGTTAGAACAAAACAAATGAAAAGAAATTTAAGATTTACATAGAGTTGCAACCAGAAATATTGAGTCTCCACATCTAAAAGATGCTGTGGATGAAAGAGGAGAAAGGAGAAAATATAAAGGAAAAAATAACCACATTAATATTTGTTGAAATAATTAAACATGAAATTATTAAATTATTATTATGACAGACTTAACTCTGACAGGAATCTTTCAACAAAAATAATAAAACAACAAATGCAGTGTTAACTGTGATAAAAGTGTTGATTTTTATTAGAATATGATTAAATACGGCATATAAAAATTAGTTTTTAACCCTTCTTAAAAAACAATGGAAATGTGTTTATTGACATCATAGCAATCAAGCCCTTCTAATAATTGGTGATTGCCTTTTTCCATGACTCCAGGGGTATTTTTTGTGCTGATATCTCTGTGGTGATGAGCTCCAAGTTTTTGAGGTTGGAAGGCCTACTTGTCATCACCCTAATTTTTAACTCCCTCCATAGACTCTGTATGAGATTCAAGTCAGGACTCTTGCATAGCCATTACAAAGTTTTAATGTTACGTCAAGTCAGAAGAAACATGTTTGTCAAAATCATAAGAATAATAATAATAAGTGGAACTATAACCAATATAAAAGCATAACCCCACCCCAGACAAATTTTGAAAAATTCCACCAAAGTGTTCGCTACCCAAAGACCATAAAGTGTGGGGATGAGCAGAGAGGTTAAGTGGGGCTGTGGTCAGGATGAGAGAAAGTGACAGCAAGTTCAATTTATATATTGAAACACGGAGAGTGACCAGAACGAGGCTGATAGTTTCATCATGCCCAAGGGAGGCATTGTGGAGCCCAATGGGTCAGAGCCTTATCAGTTCAAGCCCCTGGCTCAAGGCGCTGACTCAGCGATGCCCAAAGTCGGTGCTGCAGGACAGAGTGGTCAAGTTTCTGAGTGGTAAAGTCAAGTCAAGATTATTTGTATTGCACATTTTAGCAGCAAGGTGG
This sequence comes from Fundulus heteroclitus, assembly GCF_011125445.2. Taxonomy (NCBI): domain Eukaryota; kingdom Metazoa; phylum Chordata; class Actinopteri; order Cyprinodontiformes; family Fundulidae; genus Fundulus; species Fundulus heteroclitus. Next base: position 1,642,658 of record NW_023397186.1, on the reverse strand, counting down.
TTCAAAGTCCTTATACAGCATGAAAACATAAAAACATCATAAACACATTAAAACAGTCACTGGTTGTGAGACCAGTAACAAAGATTAAATTATAGCAGATGAAAACATCAATACACATCAAATATGTTGGTAAATGTTCCTGTTATTATGGTTCAAACGCAATTCGAGGGTCGAAACAGCAACAACAGGTCTTTAATGTATTTTGGTGCTAAGCTGTTCAGTGATTTATAAACCAACAGAAGTATTTTAAAGTCTACTAGGTAACAGTTTAAGGACTTTCGAACTGGGGTGATGTGCTCTATCTTCCTGGTTTTAGTGCGAACACAAGCAGCAACATTCTGGATCAGCTGCAGTTGTGTGATTGATTTTTTTGGGTAGACCTGTGAAGACACCATTGCAGCAATCAATGCAACTAATGATAAACGCTTGAATGAGTTTATCTAGATCTTGTTAGGACATCAGTCCTTTAATCCTGGAAACGTTCTTCAGGTGATAGAAGGCTGACTTTGCAACTTTCTTAATGTGTTCTGGAAGATTCAGGCCTGAGTCCATCACTACACCCAGATTCACTAGTTTGTTATTGTAATAACTGAAGATGCGTGATGACCCTAGTTTGTTCCGCTTTAGGTCCAAAGAACACTTCAGTTTTGTTTCTGTTCAGCTGGAGAAAGTTTTAGCACATCCATGCATTGATTTGTTCTAAGCATCCCTTGAGTGCATGGATGGGTTCAGAGTCACCTGGTGACATTGTAAGGTAGAGCTGAGTATCATCTGCGTAGTTATGGGAACTAATCTTCTTTCTTGTCACAACCTCAGCTAGTGGGAGCATATACTGTGGATATTGAATAGAAGCGGTCCCACAAGTGACTTTTGACCTCTCTGATGAGAAGTTACCTATTGACACAAAGAAGTCCCCGTTCTTTAGGTCGGATTTGAACCAACTGAGTGCTGTACCAGAGAGTCTGATCCAGCTCTCCAGTCACTTTAATAATATGTCATAGTCAACAGTGTCAAATGTCGGTTCTTCCGGTCTGTATTTATGTGAATGTCATTGAACACTTTGACGAGGGCAGTCTCAGTACTGTGGTGAGCACGGAAACCTGACTGAAAAACATCAAAGCGGCTGGTCATTGTAAGGAAGTTATTTTACTGTTGAAACAGCTTTTTCAATAATTGAATGGTTAAATGACAGGTTGGAGATTGGCCTGTAATTCTGCAGATGTGATGTGTCAAGATTACTCTTTTTTTATCAGTGGTATAATAACTGCTGTTTTTAAAACCTGCTGGGAAACCCTTGATGAGAGGCATAAATTTACTATTTGGATCAGGTCAGATGCTGAACTTGTTTAAGGAAGGTTGTAGGTAGGAGGTCAAGACAGCAAGGAGGAGGAACTTAACTGATTTAAAATTTATTCTAAACTTTTACAGTTGAGTAGTTGAAATGTAGCCATTTTATCTGCATTTATGTTTGAACATAACATTGGTACTGGATTTGGTGTGGATTGTCAAATTAACCTTCAATTTTTTTTACATTTTCTTTGCAAAGAAGTTGGCAATTTCATTGCAGGCCCTGGTAGAGTGGAGCTTCGGTGGTACAATAACAAGAGGGTTTATGAGTCTTTCAACTGTGGTGAATAAAGCATGAGCATTATCGATTTTTTTGTGTATGATTTCTGCAAAGAATGATTCTCTTACATGTTTTAGTGATGAGTGATAGCTTAGCAGCCTCTCTTTGTAGATTTTATAATAAACGTGAAGTGGAGTTTTACGCCATTTATGTTCAGCCCACGACAACGTTTTCTTTATCTCACTAATGGGGCATTTCTCCATGGAGATTTCCTCCTACCACAGACAACCTTCACTTTAATGAGAGCAATGGAATTGATCATTTTGGAAATCTTAGAATGGAAATGATCTAAATCATCTTTTGTGTTATATAACATGGGCTAACATTGAAAGCAGTAACGTACTTTTAGAAAGTTTACATTTCAATTAAATTAAAAAATACTTTATTAATGCCAAAGGGAAATTAAATGCAGGTTTAACTCATGGGGAATTCTTGATTGAGTTTTTGTAGATGGTGATGGCTGCAGGCAGGAAGGATCAGCCCCCCCATTTCAGTACTTTGTGTAATGCCCCTGAGCTTTAACATCTACAAAACCTATTTTGTAACTTCTGGCAATTTTCTTGTGTCTCTTGATCCAAATCTTGTTCCGTTATTCTGCAAAATCCTCTGCCTCACTGATGTTTGCTTGTCTTCCATGCTGTATCTCCTTTCTTTAAATCCTATCAAAGATTTCTAATCAGACTTCAACATAAACACTCTTGGACATTGCCGGACCTTTTCTTGGACCCCAAACCCAAATTTGCTAACAGAAGACATTGTGATGTTCTTTAAAATATAATGTTCTTCTTCATACCCCCTTCCAGACATAATCACTAAATTATATATATTATCAATACAATTATATAGATTATTATTTATAGTAAGTGTTTACATGTGTTACATTTACAATTAAACTGGATTGTCTGAAATAAAATCATTCATTCAAAATGGTATTTCTGGAAATACATGAAGCCAAGTACAGAATTAAGATTTCCAGTTAGCCTTGAGCAATAGTAATAAAACTTCTGTTACATCAGTGCCAAGCTATGCATGGGAAATATGTCAATCTGTTTCCACTAAAGTAAAATTTTATTCTACTGTAGAAAATCAGCCCTGCGTCTTAAAATGGCCCACCTCAATGGTTGACCATGGTGATGGCATTCTTCTTATTATAAGTCTGGGCTTTCACACGCCAGCACCCCGTGCCCTATTCGCAGTGACACATTCGGCAATCTGGACATGAAGTCTTTATGTGTTAATTTGCCACTGAAACTCTACCAGCCATCCTGAATCATCCTCGTAAGTTTCTTTCAGCCACATCTAATGCCACTGAAGAAATGTTGGGCTTTCCGCCAAGGTCAGGCAGGTTTGCAGGTAGTCTCTGAGTTTTAAACTTCCTTATTATGCTGCTAAATGTGTATCTTGAAATGTCACATTTAAAAAAAGAAATCTTCTACCCAAAGCCATTCGGGTGTGATGAGAGAATCTTCTCTCTAAGCTTCTGTGAAAGCTCCTTAATCTATCCCATAATTGCAAGTCTCTTTAAAAACCTTCATGGGTGGAGTTTATATGCATCACAGCTGAATGAAATGAGAAATCATTACAGAGTTCCCAAAGGCTTACCTCTGTCTCAACTCCACACTAGACCAGATAGGGGTAAGGTCAGCAATATTAAACAGCTGCTAAATAATAATGACCTGGCTAAATACCAATACTACAACAAGCATTTCCTGGATTATTATTATGTCTCGCTTTAGTCACAGAAAAGTCATCCGAAGCACAATCTTTGACTTTGAAAAGCCATGAAATATTTAAGTGCTGTTAGCTGATGAGTTCTAATAGCAACCGAAAGTAATTTAATCTCACAATGTTTTAGCAATCATTTGTTTAAGCCTGCTTTGTTCAAGTCCATATATTTTTTCTGCAATCATGAAGACATTTCACTCTTCATCTAGAAGACACCCCTTTACATCAGAGCAGAGAAAAAGTAGTTTGGATAAGAGGTGAAACATAAAATAAAAGGCTTATAGCTTCAATACCACATTGAAGTCCTGAGTGTTTGAAGAGAAGGTAGTAGGGCTTTATTAAAAAAAAAAGGCTTCACTCTACATCTGAAAAGCTTATTCTCTATGGAGTGAATTTTGTTCCATTATTGTTGCACGCAAAGAACATGTTTTCTAAATGGAAATTAAAGAAAAAAAATGCATTGCAGAAATTAAACTTTGAAAAACCTCTTAATGAAAAATTATTTTGAGTGTAACTCCGCTCTTTGCTCAAATTTTATTTTTTCAAATTTTATTTTGATTTTATTTTGATTTAAGCCAGACACTAGATAGTTCTCACTCTCATTGTGGAAGAAGCACTTTTCCAGTCTGCAAAGGGCTCTCCGATTTCCTGCTCACTGGCTCCTCACTCTCAGGAACTTCCTAGTGTTCTCACCACTGGAATCCCTTCTTAAAGTCTCCTTACCACTCATCTGGTCGGTCCGTCCTGGATCTGCTGCCCCGGTCCTGTCTCAACCCAGCCATCCCTTACCTGCCTTTCCACCTTCCAACAATCCACCACTCCACCGCCGCCCCCTCAGTCCTCCTGGAATTAAGAAACAAACATCCAACTTGTCAAACTCAACTCCTCGCCATCTCCGTCTGCACATAATCCTCCGTCTGAACTTGAAGACTCATCACATATTCCTAATATCAACGCTTGAAAAAATCACTTCTTCTTCTCAGTGCCATTCTGGCACCCGTCCCAAAGCCTGTAAGAAACTTACTGCTGTCTCTTCAATAAATCGTTTGGACCTTTTTCTGTTGTCAATAGTTGCTGCCTGAGGGTAAATTTCTCATCCCAAGATCCTGAGAACCTTGTTAGAGTATATGGTTTTAAAAAATCTCAAAAACTGAAAATGATTGTACACTAAATTTGAAGTAAATCATGTACATACACAGTAAGATAAACCTTAACATGCATGTTACAAGCAATGCTATTTTATACTATTAAAAGACACACAGGAGGTAGCGTTATTAACATGCCTTCTTGCTGGATCCTTTTAAGAGGTGAACAGTTAATTAGTTGTAAATATGGCAGATCAGCGAGAATTCATGAATGTGACATTAACATGTACCACGCAGTCAGTGCACTGGTTCATGCCAAACTCATCTTTAACGTTATTAACCTTTGAACCTCCAGGTTCAGGACGCACATCTCTCCCCTGATGTGTCTCATAGGGTTTATACCGAGCGTGTCAGCACTGCAGAATACATAGCTCAAATCATCCCTTCTATTTACCGTGCTTCCTCCTGTTTGAATATGACTCAGGCGAGAATAGTCTCCTTCCTTCTTCCTCCCTCAGAGTGGGAAAATTGAATTTGCAGGAATAAAGAATGGTGTTAATACTCTGATGAATCAAAGTTAGCCTCAAAGTAAATTCGCAGAAAGGTAACCAGAGACTTTTACTGCGAGACTCTGCCTGGAGGAGCACTTTCATTGCTCTTTCTCTACAGTGATAGGAGATCGTTTCCATGACAGTAATGCACTTTTGAGCTGTAAATGAGAAGGAGCTTGGATATGAACTTTAAAATATGCGACACCTAACCAGCCCCTACTTTGAGGCAACAAACTTTTTTTTGATTGCCCTTTTTGTCGTGCGAGCTGGAACAAAATAGCTTCATTTTAATTTGTTTGTGACGTATTGCTTTAGTCTCAGTAGAACCAACCCATGCAATTTGTAAATTACTCCCCACTTGACTTTTCCTGATTATTTGATCATGTAGGTTTGAGGACGCTGCGCTTTGTGAGTCTGAGCAATCTCTTTAAATTGGTCATTCCAATTTTCTTCTAATAAATTAGAATTGTGGTAGATCTACTTTAGGATAAAAAAGACAAAGAACCTGCTGAAAAAAGGAGTTACATTGTAAAAATGGGTAGACTGACTGAAATCTGACAGCTATAAACTGAAAACTGAAAACAACCTGTCTACATTTGTCTTCCTGCTCTAATGTATAAAAGTTGTGTTCAGATTTCATAGCCTAATGTCTTGCTATGTAATTGGTGCAGCCATGCAGTAAAGGAAATCAACCTATCCATCAATTATCTATACCCTCTTATCTGTGCAGGGGGCCATCTCTAGTTGACCATTGGATGAGAGGCAGGGTACACCATGGACGGGTCACCAGTCCTTCACAGGGCAACAGAGAAACACGCAAGACAAACAACTATGTGCACACACACATACACCTTAGGGCAATTTAGTGAGACATTTTGGACAGTATGAGGAAGTTGGAGCACCCAGAGAGTTCCCAGGCATGCACAGAGAGAACATGTAAAAACCAGTAGAAAAGTCCAAGGCCAGGACTTGAACCAAGAACCTTCTTGCTGCGAGGCAACAGTGCTAGCACAGGAAAGTAATGTAAAAAAAAAAAAAAACAATTTCTTGAAACTGAAATATCAAGGTGCACTTTCTGCTATTTACGTCCCCAAATCCACTATTTGTAGAATGGCTCACAAAAAGCTTTCACTCTGTTGAGTGAAAGCCATAGGAAGTAATGTAAACATGTCGAAATTATGCTAGCACTGCATCAAAACCCACCACAAAACATGGTAGCGAGAGCATCATAGGAATACCTTTCTCTACCCAGGACAGGGATGTTGGTCAGAGTTGATGGAAACATGTGTGTCATCTAAATCATTCCATTATAATGGAATGATTTAGATGAAAGCATATTCATTTGCTTAAAATAGTCCAGTCATAGTCCAGACACAAAGGTGATTGAGAATCCAGCAACGCTGATAGTGACAGATGCCAACAGACTTCCAGCTGTAATTTCATGCTGTTATACAAAGTGTTGATTTCTGCAATGTTACTCTGGACTGTAAGATTATTTTAAATGGAGACCACAGGTAATACTGTGAAATAATCCAGGGTTTGTGGAATGTTGTGACCACCCATGAGCCCAAAGTTATTTGTTGGAAAGCTAGAGTATTGTGGCTAATTAGGGAGGGCATTCATTTCTGAGGAACTAGCCCACCACAAACAACAGGTTAATTGTTTAAAAGGATGGCACAAATATAGATGATTTTCCTTTTCAGAAATTGCATCTCTTGTCATGTTTTTTGTTGTTGTTGGTTATTCGTGTCCAAAAGTATTCGAAAACACCAATTGTTTCATGTGCTTTCCATATTTCATTCAGCTTGCACCTACTACTCCTTTTAGTTGGTCAACATTATATTAATGATTGATTTTTTTTTTTTTTTTGCATTTTAAAGCAACTTTTCTTGACTCAGAACATTTTCTTCTACAGAAGCCACTATTATTCCCTCTAAAACTTGCCTTGACTTTGATGTGTTCTCTGCCATCCATTGTCAGCTAACGCAATCTCTTGGCAGGAAAAAAAGTCAGCTTGGGGACTCAGAGAAATGAGATACTGGGAAAAAAGAGGGTTTTTCAGGAAAACCATTTACCAGAAGAATAAAGTGAGCAAGAAAATGAAAAAGAACTGGAGAGATAAAATGGGCTTTGGAGACTGATGGAAAGACCGAGAGGGTGGGAAAAGGACCTTCACTTTGTCATCAAATAAAATATTGATACCAACGACAAAAGTGTAAAACATTAAGAATAGCTTATACTTACAGGAGAAGTAGTCTTATTGAAAATCTTTTTTTTTTTTTTTTTTAAAAAGGAGGAAAGGTTTAACACAGAAAGAAATAAGACCGTCATAGACGCTATATTTGGGAATAAATATGAAGGTGATGTTTGTAGGCTAATCGTCACTACATTAGGTAATCAACATCCACGTCTGCTGGCCGCACGATTCTGTCTGCAATCGCTGTCATTAAACCCTCCCAACAGGTGTCCAGGTGAGTGATTATAACCTGAGCAAACAGGACAAGATTAATGGTGCGAAAGGGCACAGAGAGGCTGCAACAGTGTCAATGAAAAGGTTTTTAATGCTACAGAAGTTACATTTTCTAACGTGTGGTGGCCTGTGGGAACCGAGTATGGATTTCTGACCAAATTATTTCTAAGGAACAAATTAGTAAGCCACACAAAAAAGAATACAACAACCAGAAGATTGACAGGTCTGAAAAGTATAGATACTACTGCTAATGCCTTTTTTTAATCCTTAATCTGACCTAGTCCAATTTAACTGAAAAGTTAACACATGTGAGCATCCTAAGTTAATTTTTATGGGCTTTGACTTAATTTTGGTATTCAGCCTCCAGCGTTAGGAGTCTGTGGCCATCTTGTCAACAAATCTTTCCAAGAGATCCCAGATAGTTTTAGTCAGACTTGTGGGTTTTGGATTGGTCATTCAGAAACTTTGATGTCACCAAAATAAAAAAAAATAAATAAAAAAATCTTTTCAAATGACGTCGCATTTTTCCCGAGAAAGCCGATTTCCTAGCTGGTCGAACAGGAAGAGTGCAAATTACATTGTATTGCCAACAACTGCAATACCAATCATTTTGGAAGATGGCGACATCCAAGGAGCTTCGTTTCAATCTGCTTCAATGGAGAAACCCAGCATAGAACAGCTGAAACGTTGGTTAAAATGTAGAGGCCTGAAAGCGAGCAGGAAAGAAAGCAGTATAAGTAGAAAGGTAGGAGAAGATGTCCTCTCCTCTCTCAGAACTAATACTAAGAATTAGTATTTGACATCATTTGAGCAATGCCCTATTGTTTTTGATGTATGTTTGGACTCACAAAACATACATAAAAAAAAATCACTTTATCCTAAGATTTTTTTGCTGACCCCCAATGGTTTTAGGCTAAATTTGTTTTATAACCAGAAGTGGATAGAATGAGTTAAACTTACTCTAATACATGTATTTGGATATTTTTTTTTATTTTTTAGGGGGGGGGGGGGGGGGGGGGGTCCTGCTGCACCATACATTTTACTTCTCAGACACAATACCTCAATTTGTATAAGACTCAGTAGAAAGTCAGACGTAGCTTGAACTGTTCAGAGATACAAATGTCACCCAGTGTACTATTGATTTCAAGTTAGTTGTGAAAAAGGGATATAGTGGATATTTCTTTTGAGTGCCTTATGTTGTCATTTCATAAGGATGTTATTTATTTTTTACTCCTTTTGTCATTTTATTATTTGGAAATATCAAACTTTGCACATTAAGTGAATTGTTTTCTCTCTGTGTAAAATTATATCAAAAATTAGACATTACAATTGAACAGTTACTCATTACTTGTCTTTTCACAAAATAATTTTTTTGCACTTATTTAATTTGCGCTTTTACATCTACTCTTACTACTTTCATGCTGAGTTTCGTTATGTCCACATTGATTTTGCCAAAACAAAGTTCAATCTTATGGAAAATGACCCCAGATCACAATGTTTCCATGACCAGTTTGTATATATGCCCTCCAAATATGGAGAGTGCAGGAGCTCAGTTGGATGGATGTATGGATGTATGGATGTATGTATGTATGTATGTATGTATGTATGTATGTATGGATGGATGGATGGATGGATGGATGGATGGATGGATGGATTGTACCCCTGTCCAGATTGATATCTTCATATAATGAGATCATTTTGATATTTTTATATGGTTTAAGCCAACGGATGAAAATGATTAAACATTAAGTTATGCAAGAACAGCTAAACTTTATGTCTGGTTGATGAAAATGAACTCAAACATCCATGAGTAAACAAAAAAAAAGACTAATACTAAGAATACTAAAACAGAATCAGAACGTTCTTTGGTTAAGAGTGCGCACAATAATCAGTTGTATAGTTGTACAAAATACAGATCCCATTAAAGGGCCAAAAAATTTTTGTTTTTTTATTATTGTCATAGTATCCTTTTTAGCACAGAGACATCTTTTACCATGAGTGTATTCACTTTTGTGATCCTCTGTATTATATGTTTAATGCAGACACCTGCCTTTATCCATCCTCTTCAAACAGAGAAAAGAATGAGGCAGTAGCAGTTGCTGCAAACTTCATTAAAACACTTCATCATTGTTCTCTTCTACAAACCCCTCGGTTTGACAGCGTCGGTTCTACTCCGCCTGATTTGTCCAAATCAATAGGTGAGTTTAAAGATGTCTGTGTTCAGCCTGGAGCTCATTACATGGGTCGGTATTATTTACTAGCCTCAGGCTGCTTACTCCTCCGTCCCCCTGCTCTCCCACCTCTTCATCCTTTTCCAGCAGAGTATTTCATACAAAACACCACCACAAAGTACGACTTGCTCCCCCTCAGTGTCACCAAGAGATGGTACCTCCAGTGAGCCAGCAAACACACTCAAATTAAACCTGCCATTGTTGAGATGTCCACACCGCACAAACACATGCCGTGTGTTTTGTATTCCCACTAACTTTGCTGTGTTCCCACACGACAAAGGCTGAGAATCTTAAGAGTTTGTTTCATTTCATTTTTCAAACCAACACAGGAGGGCAGATGAAATGAAAATAAAATTGATTGGTTACAGGAAAAAAAAAGGACTTGCCTGATGTCAATAACATCACAAGGGAATTCAATGCAGTGCAGTGAATCAAGAACAACACAATTATTACTCACAGGAACGCAGTCAGCGTGTTGTACAGGGGTAACTCGGACAATAAATGCATAAATTCAGCAGTAATAGGAGGTAAAATTACACAAAGCCCAGCTTATTCTCCTTTGTTTGGATAATCATGTTAATTTCCCAGTAAACATTTTACATTATATTGCCAGTTTAGATACTGAAATCAAAGTGTGCTCTCTGTAAGCACATCAGATTGGAAGAAGTAGCTATTGTTATCTGTTAGATGCCATTAATAGCTCAACCGGATGCGGGTACTAATGACTGACCTGAGGACACACCTGGTCCAGAACAAATCATTTCTATTTCCCCGGTCACACACTATTGTGTAACTAAAGATGCATGACTTTAAGTAAATACAGGTCCAGTACTGCCTTTTACTTGTGTGATACTCAAGCATCCACAGTGCAATCTCCACCTAAGTCAGGCTGCCACATTTTTTTTTTGAACGTGTCCAAAGACTTTGTGGGATGAGGAGTGATGAAATTTACAAAAATGCTAGTCAGAATTCAAAGTGATGATTCAATAATGACATTACCTGATCTAATGCTGGCTCCAACAGGAGGGCAGTCCTACTTATTTTCTGATTTGTTCAGCGAATGATTATGCTACCACTCGGGGGCCCTTAGAGGCATGGACTGAACCAAGATGGTCAGGCATATATTATCAAAATGAGAGGAATGTCATCACAGCAAGAAAAACTCTGTCCTGACACAGTAGTAAGCTGTAAACCTTCCCCCCTCCATTTCAACATACACAAGCTATACAAAACAGAGGCATATATTAAGCTACACATTTACTTCCTAGCTATAACAGGACTTTATGTTAAACAAAATGCGCTTCGTTTCTAAAGGAGTAGGTCCATGTCAAACGGGTCAATACACAAATGTAGAAAACAGGAGTTCCCAACTTGATTGTTGTCCTCCATAGGTTGACAACATGCCTGTAGACATCACTGTAGGAACGTAATATATATAAAACTATTGTATTCAGAATTAATACTGACGTAATTAATAGTGACCTAATGTTCAGATAACTAATGAATTCTATTTGTCAGCTGTAGCTAAAGATTACAGGGCATGTATTTCAACTGCCTCGATAGTTGTTAGCTTAGCACTTTGATCAAGAATCAATCAAGAGTCTTTATTGTGATTATGTAACCATACTGAAATGCTGGTGAGACATCGACTCAGAATTCACACATAACACTCAGACACAAAATCAGACATCCATGGAAAAAAACTAAACAAATGAAAACAATGAAAACAAAAACAATGAATAAAGTCTGCCAAACCTGTCTGTGTCTCTGTGTCAGTTCAGTTGACCTTGGGCATCCCTGGCGTAGCTGCTTCTTGTGAGGGCCTGTGCAGGTTGCAGCAGGCAACTTCAGATCAGCTTTTCTCTTAGCTTGGCCTGGCCGCATTAGAGCAGACCGCTCCGCATCATCTCGTCTCAGCTTTCCTGCAACAGCTAAGAAAGGTTCCAAGCAGACCGTTTCTATGGCTGTTAAGTTCGGATGTTGGTTTCGCAGAAAACAGACTTTACCGAGACTTTTTCTCATCTTACACTAATTGAAAGCTGTTAAGTTTTGCCTCTGAAGTGTCCATCCATCCACGTCATGCAGTAGAAGGCAGCTGCTGTCTGCCTTTCAGATAGAAAGGGGGTGGGGGGTAGCAGTCTGCTTCCACAGAAGTTGGAAACAGCTCGTAGCCGGGAAACCCCTGAAAGCTCTCCCCATTCACAGAGCAGCCCACAGAGAAGTTAGTTAGAAAACGTTTCACTGCGGTTAAAAATCTTTTGCACTTTTAACATATTTTTGGCACTCCAGCCATGGCTGAATTAGAAAGAAATGCATAAAACTGTAAATTTTAACTCTCTGAGGCAAACTTTGGAGCAAACTTTAACAGCCTTGTCTCCCCTCTCCGCTTCTGTCTCTGCCTCTCTCTCAAACACACAAACACTGTTCCACAGGCAGTTGTAGGCAGACAGAGGAGCTTTCCCTTATTTTATTATTAGTTTAAGCACAGTTTGCCCCCCCCCCACCCCCAAAATAAATAAATACAAAAATAAAACACAACAGAGTCTTGGTGACCCCAATGTGGTTGGAGGGATTTAAGACGGCTGAGCGGAAGAGAAGGTCCTGCCAACACTTATGGTTCAGACAGTGTATAGGGAGAGCAGAATCTGGTTCAATTGAATCAGCAGCAAAGTTAGAAAAATATATTTTACAAAGGTTGTTTTAGATGTGAGTCCAGCTTAAATTTGTAAATTAATTTGACAATGTTAAAGAATATTTTTTCATATTATTAAAACATATTTATGATGAAATCAAGCTCTGCTACAATGTGCTTGTGACGTGCTGGTTGATAGAATATAAAGACCATGGGGAGGAGAAATGTGAATACAAAATAAATCTGAATTGTCAAGTGTTTTCTTATTTTTTTCATCTTTGAATTCTGATCAGAATAGAGAATCAAGAGCTTTAAAAAAAACTTTTTCAAAAAGTTAAATAATTAGTAAACTGCTTTTTTAATTTAGCCAGTTTTATTGTTGATATATAAATTAGTTTGATAATCTAAAGTGTTATCGAATGTAAAATAGAAATAAAAGAAATCTGTAAAGGGGCAAAAACCTGTTCAATCTGCTGTACAATATATGTTTTAGTCTATTACTGATCCATTTGTATTTACATATTCACATTTATGGTAAGGATTTAAGGTACAATGTAATTCAAAAAAGTATATAATAGCCATGAAGCGAGTCTTTACATAGACTTGATGCTTTTAATGAAGTATTAGATTAAGTAATGTTTATCAACCATTAGAATAGGGAAAGTTAATTCATTAAAACTTAATTATATAAATTATAATTAGCTACAGTGTCTGTGATAAATGTCACCTTTACCATTTTAAACTGCAGCTCAGTATTTTGTCTATATGAGTCATACACATAAACCGAACAGCATAATTTTTAATTTAGGGACTTGATGAGTAAAACGTCATCTGTTCGTGTCCCTGAAAAGTAAGTCTGTTTGACCAAACGCATCATCAGAAATAAGATGAGTCATCGGGTGTCGACTTTCTAAAACAAATTTAAAACGCAGAGCAGCTTTCCAGGAGAAGAAGGATGTGGTTTTGCCTCCTCTCTGTTTACCAGTATGCTTAACCATTGAACGTCAACCCACAGAGCTCACTGCTGACGGCACGTCGGAGGGGGCCGGGATTATTGTGCCTCTGCCAAATGAGGCGGAACGGGGCTAATTCTATTTGAGCTTCACTTCTTGAGTCAACTTTACAGCACAATTAGAGCGAGCTGGAGGAGAGAACAACTGGGAGTGGGACGGACACCAATCTGACCTTTTTCTAACACAAGGCACGAAATACTGGATATTAACTTCTCATTTTGCAAGATTTGGCTTGGCACAGAAAATATGACCACATTAGGTTCCTTTTTCAATCCCATTCAGAATCTCACCATAAAACGGGCCCGGTGGCATAACCAAGCCCAGAATCTGCCTTACCGCTAAATTTGTGAAGAAGCAAATCAATAAAGTTCCTGAGAAGTGTGTGTTGTCCATACAGTAATGTGTGATTCAGTAAAACACGGTTTTAGAGTGGTTCTCACTTTTTTTTGAGGATTTTAAATTGAATGATGCTGTTTTTTGAGGTAGAGGTGAGACGCTCCACATTCTGGAGCTTTATTTGCTCTATTGGAGAGTGAACAAAAGATGTCAGCTGTGTTGATCAGGGGGCATACCTACGATACTTTATGCAGAAAACAGGCATAAAATGTTTGCTTCAAGATCGGAGTAAATTTGTGATTGTTCATGTGCAAGCGTGGGCACTTGTACACATGCAAATGTTTGGGGGTGGGGGGGTGGGGTCTTTAGGCAGTGCTAACAGAGAAGCTCTCCGGTTGAAAACGTGGGATGACAACAAACTAGGAGCGTCATAAGAGACTTTAGAGGAGTGCGCTAAAATTATTTTCCACTGCTACAGACGTTCCCACAGATTGCGGCTCTGAGCCCCAAAGGGATGTTCAGCAGTCCTGCACTCCTCTCCAAAAGGAGCGTAGTGGAGAAATGTTTCCTACATCCCTCTCAGTCAGTATATTTTAGTGGTCGATCTTGTTTACTGGGCTCATACATGTGTTCTTCTAGTGATTCTGGGTTTATTTACTTCTCTTGAATGGTTTTGCAGGTTTGTTCAGACGGGAGTGAATGTAAAACAAAACCAAAAAAAAGCAATAAAAGCAGCACAGTTGTAGCCTGGAGTAAAGTCAACAGAAAGAGAAAGTTTAAAAGTACAGCACAATCCCTAGCTAGACAGTGGTAAGCTCCCCAGGGCTCTTAGTTGAGAGAAAGGCTGAATTACACATATTTGTTCAACCTCGGCTCTGAGCTACAGCTGCTGGGGGTTAAAGTCTGCACTTTGCAGCAACACTGCCAAGTTTCAATCTCATGGTGTAATAAGTGGAAATGTAGTGGGTTGCAAAAGCTTTAGAGCTTTTGAGAGCCAAACCCAATCTCTTTCTCACACTTCTCGCTAATTAGAGTAGTACAGGAGGAGTAAACTAATCAAATAACCTCAAAAAAAGAAAAAAGGTTGTTATGTTGCATTACACACATCTTTAAAGATCATAATTCATTATGCAAACACAGTTCATTATGCACAATTATTCAGTGTGATTTCATCACAAACTAAAATCAGCATAGCCTGCCCTGCTATTTAACATCTTGTCTAAAAGGCTTCTTCACTTCGTTATGACCAGAGTTTTTTTCTTTGAGTGTGGAGTGGGACATTGTTATTTGAGGTCAGGTCAGTCTTTGACCAACCTGCTTATTTGTAAAGTTCTGATCAGTGTTCTGATTACCTTTAATCAGAACAAAGCACTTCGCTCTCAGACTGCAGGTCTGCTGGTGGTTCCTAGAGTCTCTAAAAGTAGAATGGGAGGCAGATCCTTTAGTTATCGGGCTCCTCTCCTGTGGAACCAACTCCTAGTTTTGGTCCGTGAGGCAGACACCCTGCACTAAGACACTAAACTAGTTAGAGTGGCTTACCCTGAACTATCTCTGTAGTTATGCTGCTATAGGCTTAGGCTGCTGGAGGACATGAGGGTCTATTTCTCTCACTCTGCTGAGTTCTCCTACTGTTCTCCAATTTGCATTGCTTGTCGTCATTTCAGCTTTTAACTTTATGTTCTCTGTCATTTTTTTCTTCATATTAGGTACACCTGGTCTGGCGTTCTGCTAGCTGTGACACCATCCAGAGAAGACAGATCATCTGCTATTACCATCTAATGTAGAACAGATTACTGGATCAATGTTTGCTTCTGTGCTTTTTTGTCTCTGCTAAAGGAGAGGTTTTTTTTCACTGTCGCTTCATGCTCAGTATGAGGAATTGCTGTAAAGCCATGGGCAACGCAGATGACTATCCCTGTGGCTCTACTCTCTTTCAGGAGGAGCAAATGCTGCTTGTCAGGACTTGATGCAATCTACTGGGTTTCCTTAGACAGGAAATGTTTTTGACCAATCTGTATTCTGATTGAATTTGACTTTGGAAAGTGTCTTGAGATGATATGTTTCATGAATTAGCACTATATAAATAAAATTTAATTGAATTGAATTAGATGTCAGTCATGCCTGTGAATTGTGACTTTGTAGGTTTCATTGCATGAATCACAGGGAAATGGGGAGAAATAAAAACTGTTGTATGTTTTGATAGATGTGGCTATCTCAACAGTTTATGCTTGTTTGCTTTTTGCTACACATAAATGACTCCCTTCATCCCTCCTCAACCACCTGTTGCTTCTGTTTAAAATGTGTCCCTAATCTATAAGATAAAGGCAGACAGCTGCACTGATTATTACTTAAAGATGAACTATAATGCATCCTTAAATATTTAGGATAGGTTTATGGGCTATACCAAACATGCTCATTACATTCTTTGCACAAAAATCATTCTCAGAAAATGAGATTTCAACTCCCCAGTTTGACCTATTTTGAGATAATCTAAAATGTGCTTTGTTGTAGTTGGCCACGCCCCAAACTCATTATTTACACTCGCGCTTCATACACGTGAAAATGACTGCCAGCAGACATACACAATGGTACAGCTGTACTCCTTGATCCTGAGTCAGACCCAGAAGCAGAAGGGTAGTTTCTAGCGCAACAAGCAAATGGTTAATGGCTTGGACTTGTACCACACTGTAACTACTCTGGTGACGCCAAAGTGCTCTACACTACAATCAGTCATTAATGCACACATTCACACCCTGACGGTGGTGAGCTATGTTAGCAGCCACAGCTGCCCTGGGGCAGACTGACAGAAGCGAGTCTGCCATACATCGGTGCCACCGGACCCTCTGACCACCACCAGCAGGCAGTTCGGGGGGAAGTGTCTGATGACTGAGACGGTCAGAGCAGTAATAACACTCTACACACAGCATTTTTTGATCATTCATTAAACTTTGGTATTGGACTGGCTATCCCCAACTGAGACTTTCTCTGAAAATCAGGGATGTTTGCCAGTATAACCCTAGGCTATCAGTAGCATTAGCATTAGCTTGTAATAAATGTCAGATCATGTTCTTGCGAAAAAGCAATGCAAAACACACAAGACAAATTATTAAGTGCTTACTCTCTGTCATCTGCAGATTTCCAACAAACTGTAGGGACAGAATCTTCCTTCAGTAGAAGTCTTTTGGTGAATCCCGCCATGTACTCCCAGTAGTTTTCAAAACAGTCCTTTGGTAATGTCAAGGAAGCTTGTCCCTGGCTGGGTTAGGCTTTTGCCATCAAAACCAAATTGAAGCCACACATCTGTGCTCTCCTTGAATGGTAGAATGTGCATGGAGAACAATTATTTATTGCAGCCAACAACAAAGTATTTGTCCTTTCCATTGTACAGTACATAAATCGGTAAACGTGTCCCTCTTCTAAAACTGAAGTGGGAGGAACTTTGCTTGGTTTCCAAGGTGGAGGGTTGAACTCCGCCGGGGGTTTCTATGTGACGGGCAATGCCCACACTCATTGTTATGCAATAATGGTGAGGTTTTACAAAAAGGTAATTTTTAGACACCAAAAACACATTTGCTCACTACCATTATAGTACTTCTTTCATAAAAGGTTACCTTTGAATTAGGGATAATTTGCACCAGCGTAAAGTTATTCCTGGAATAACCTGTCCCAGAAAGGTTTTACCAGGGAAGTCTAGATGTAAAGATTAAAAAGACTTTCCCTTCATAAATATACAGGGTATATCTTTATAAATATGGCTTTGTGAAGCTGCTGCCAGAAACAGCTTTTATCAAAATGAGGATTACCTGCAGGATATTGTATGCTTCAGTTTGGAGAAAGAGGTTCCCTACTACTGTAGAGGTCTTGAATTGCAGTGCCCAACAAAAGTAGTCGTACTACTTTTTAAACTGTCATAAGACTACAAAGCCCAGTATATTTAAAGGTGTATAGTGCAAGTTCCAGAGTTGTTGCTGAAGTATGCCCCGTCTGGTGACAAGTTCAAATGACACTAGTGTTATGCACACACAGCAAAAGAGGAAAAGACCTGTGTGTATATATATATATATATATATATATATATATATATATATATATATATATATATTGAAGTTACCCCATGTTCTCTCGCTAATGAAGCAATGGCCTTGTTGGTTGTCAGGTGAAGGTGGGTGTGCAGCGTGTCACAGTGTTAGCGTGCATGTGTAATTCTATTTTCAGTCTCCTCTAATCCAGCCACCGTCTTCCGCATCTTTGCTGTCAGTTACCTGGATTGTGACAAACTGTAAGCGGGGCTGCTTCATGCCAGCAGAGAAGGAAGTAGCAGGTGGAGGAGGTTGGCGCTGTGATTGAAACAGATGTGAATATTGCTGGATGTCTGAGAACGCTGCACGGTAGCTTGACTCAGCCTCCTCCTACAACTCATGCAAACCGGGAGGAGGAAGGAGAGGGATCCATGTGTACCAGTGGTGAACACAATCCGCTGCAGCAAGCAAACGCTACCAGTATCTGCCGGGCTGGGCTGCAATATCAACCCTTAAAGCCAAAACTCGGCTAACCTGACGTGGAACATGAGCAGGGATCAGGCAGAGGAATGGAGAAGCTGGAGGAAGAAGTCATCGAAGAAGCCAGCAGCTGATGGGAAGAAGTTAAGAGCTTGAATACTGAAGGAGGGTAAGAAAAGAGGCAAGCAAGAGGTAATCAGAAAAGATGAGGTTCAGGTGTGGCAGAGAGAAGGCAGAGCAGCTACAGGAGGGAGGTCAATTAAGAGCTGAATAGAGAAACAAGATACCCGGAGGAAAATATCTAAGAGAGATCTAAACAGAAATGATATATAAATGAACAAAAACAGGCTAATACACTTGGATTACAAGGAAATTAAAGGATCATAAAGATCCCAGGTTCAAACTAATATTTTCGATTTGACAAAACTTTTTTTTCACTATTCTTTATTAAAAAAGGTGATATATTTCATTAAGTTTTATGGCTTTGATGTCGATCCAATAGAGTTTATTACACAGTTCTTATAAAACAAATGAAAATCATATAAAAGAAGTAAAGGAATTTAAGTCCTCTTCTTCAACTTCTATGCAAATCCAAGGTTTAAATAATATGAAATCCAATGAAATGTGAAAAAAGAAGGAAGGAAGGAACGTTCTGGAAATTGTCATCACCGCTGAAAGGGAGCTATTTGTGATTAAATGGATTCATACAAGCAAAATTACCACAAAGAGAAAATAGATTTTTACATAAGTAATAGAATATGCTAAATGACAACATGCACATAAACTCTAATTATGGACATATTTTGCATGACAATACAATCTAGTTTGGAAAATCAAAAGCATTTTCATTTATTTAATTTTACAAGCATTTATTTATTTTTTTGTCAGTGTATTTTTTTTAAACAAGACATTACTCACATTTTCGGGTGTGAACAAACCCAGAAATATATATATAAAAAAAGAAAGAAAGCCCTCTCAAACAATTAGTTTCTGACCTTCATTCCTTTTCATTGTCACAAACAGATTTGTGATCCCATTTAAAAATACAGAGAAGGATCATTTTGAGTTTTTAAAAAAAGAAAAATTCGAATGCTGGTTTCTTTTGTTTGCATCACTGACAGCCTTCGTTGTTGGACCTCAGTGTTTGTGGAAACCAGTCACGATGTGGTGGGGAGAGAAATGATTTTTCAGTAAAGGTAAGTGGTTTGCTTCATGAATGATAATCATAGAAGCTTCAGTTGCTTGGTTACTCTCACATGAAATCAGAATTTTTGGGAGGGGAAATTGAGGAAGATTTTTTAACCCCAGGGATTTGCGCCTTCCAGTTGCTTGGTTCTTCCAGCAAAGCTCAACCTTATTTCGGAAACCAAAAAATCAAACAGCTCCTTATATGTATTAAAATGAAAGATTGTGCTCTGATTTTTTTTTTTTCAAATCAAATATCCACAAAAAAAATTTACTTGGACTTGATTGACTGAGTTTTACAGTGTAATAGTTTTCTTTAAGGTTTATCACCTCATCAGTCCTCTACATTGTGTCAGTACTAAATCAATTAATCAAGCACACAACAAAATGGTTGTGTTGATTAAAGAGAAACTCATTAAGAGAGCCATGCTGTCATTTCTACCATTCATTAACATCTAGCTTTCAGTGCCATACATGGATGGTCTAAGAAGCTTTTAGTGGCCAAAATCTAATTTAGCAACTTAATCATAATCTATTAAATGTCATTTTTTCACACTTTCAGTTCTGTCTGTTTACGATGGAGATATCAAAATAGTTTAAAATAAACAATATGAATTTACTGTGTTGTTGCATGAATAAATCACTTAACGCTCTCTCCATGATGCACTCGTGCCCGCGGTAAATCGTGTGCAATCATTTTAAGCCTTCATTGACAGAAATGTGCAACCTGCTTATGATCTGCTTAACAAGTAACAGATCACAAACTTCTCAGCAGGGGGCGATAACCCTTACAGCCTATGGAAAGAAGTTGTTTTTGAGTCTATTAGTTTTTGATTCAATGTTTCTAAAGCATTTACCTGATGGAAGTGGGTCAAACAGTTCATTGCCCAGGTGGGTGGGATCTGTGTCAATGCGTCTGGCCATTTTCTGGACTTGTGCAACCTAAACCGTGTCTAGATCTTGTAGACGGCATCCCAGGATCCCCTGTGCTGTCCCCACCACCCCGTGCTAAATCCTTCCTCTCCCATACTGTGCGGCTCCCATACCACACTGTTACGCTGAGTCATAAAATGCATTCTATTGTATATAGCTACATTCTATATGAACATAGCTTACAGAGAATAAAAACCCATACTGAGGAAAAAAAACTTGGTTGTAAACTGTGGGATTTAGTATATTTAAGTTCGATTTCTTCCTAAATTGATACAAGCTGTTGCTGTTGTTGTAAAATCAGATTCTTTACTGCCACATTCAAAGATTTTCATTGCTGTTGTCTGCAAGAGCAAGATTGCCTTATGTAGAGAAATGGATGAAAGGAACACTCTTGGGGGCATTCTTTGGCATTACTTCAAATGTAAATAACATTTTAGGAAGCCCTGTGGGTCTCAAATGTCTTTACCTGTTGTTGATACAGAAACTGTGAATTATTAAGGCTCAATTTTAGGAGATCCATCACTTCTTCTCAAAGAGAACTCATTGTTACACTCTGGTTATCTATAGAGGTATAAACATTAACACATAAGAAAAAATAACACCTCCAAACAGATTTTTGGGTGTTTTGTTCTTGTGCAGGTAAAAAATTTGCAAAAGGGCTGCATACCTTAGAATTAACAGTTTTATGCTGCTTTCACAGAGAGACAGCTATCAGAAAAATGTAAACAATTTTCATTGTGACCATTCAGTGAAAGTGATGATTTTCAACACTGAATGCATATACATTGATTTATTCTGGCAAAGTGCATCCAAAAAAATCATGGAAGCCAGATTTGTGGGGATTGAGAGATGATCCAAAATTTCAAATTTTACAAGATATGCTTGTTTTACGTAATATAGTAAATTTATGCCTTTAATCATGGAAAAAGATTTTTCTCCCAAGTATGTTTTTTCTTTTTTTTTTGGGTGTGGAAGTTTACTCCTTTATGACCAATAATTTATTTTATTTTTTGGAAAATCACAATAAGGAAGTCATAAGGTTTACAAGAATAAAGAACATTGCGAGAGTAAAGTTTTACAATTAAGAGAAGGAAGGCAAACAGTCGTTTGTAGAATAATTTCAAAGTCCTGACACTAATAACAATTTAAAGCTGTTTTGCTAAAAATATTTAGTATTTCCTTATTTGTGAGATCGATACCACAGTACAGCTTTACAAGATACTCAATGTTTCTCATTTTAACAAATGCAGAAGACTGCTCCTTTTTGTAAGAGCTCTAATATAATTATAACTTTAATCTCGCATTTTTAGGACTTTATTGTATTTTCCAAAAATAAAACAAAATTTGGGGGCTGGCAACTCTGGAACCGTTATTTTGGGGGTCGCAGGTTGATAAATTTGGGAACTTCTATTCTGTGGTGTAATTTGTTTGAGCAACAGATTATTTTCAGCTGAGAGGAAGTGGCTTAGATAAACTCATCAACAATGCAATTTCTGTTCTTGAATGCTCTGTCGACTGAGTGCAGGTGGGGGGGAAAAAGAAGGGCTCTGTTGCACAGTGTTTCCCACTCCATTCATGAATCTATTGCAGACCTGGAGCACTCTTTCAGTGACAGACTCCTGCATCCTGAATGCACAAAGGAGAGTTATCGCAGCTCCTTCCTCCAGCAGCTGTTAAACAGTATTGCAGTCACTGCTCCCAACAAACCGAAGTGTTTATTATTCCTTCTCTTATTTGCACAGTTTTTGATTTCTTGTAAATAGTCTGTTGTTCATTTTTTGCACATTTCCTTTAATTTGGGTAGGCTATTTTTAATAACTGTAGCATTTACTTATATATTAAATCTTCCCTACTGTATGGTCTCTTATTCTTATTTTGTATATTTTTAAAATAGTTTTTCTTTATATCTGCTTTCATTTGTGTTTTACTACACCTTGAATTTGCCCAGTGTGGGACAATAAAGGATATTTCAAATGTATTCATATGCATGTGAAGATCAGCAAGTGGACACTTTTGACAATGTTGTGTGTCTGCCAAAAAATTCCCTGACATCTTATTTACGATGATCATGAAAAGAAGAATAAACGACAAGCAGCTATATCATTGTCAGCCTGCGAGAGTTTGGGCTCATTCAACTGCTGTGCCTAAACGATAGCTATTTCCAAGTTCTCTAGAAATCTGAATATAGCAGGCTCCTATACTGCTCTTCAGTAAAAAAAACAATAAAAAACATACAAATTTAATAAATGATGTTTATATAATCATTTATGATGCACACAGCATCATAAAAGATGTTGTGTGCATCATTCCTTCTGATTAGACACATATATCACCACATGAGTGCTTTAGTTAAAATTATTTTACTGGCAGAGTTGTGGCCATTGTTCAGAAGCAAAGAGAGTTTTGGTGAGAATAAATCATATTTTTAAAACCTCTTTTTGTGGTGTATCTGTGTGGATATTAGGAGATTACTGGAAGCAATGATTTGAGGCTCACTTTGCACAGTCCCAGTATCACATTGTGTGCTTGAAACCATAAAAGGAATGAGGCTTTTTTTGTACTTTTTTCACATTTTTATTGGTTTGCTCTGACTCCATTTCTGTTAAACTTCAAATGCATGTTGTACTATGTAAAAAGAAAACACAAGCCACAGTAGTTCTGGGTGAAATTTAAGTCTGCTTTAGCCATGCCATCTTCCCTCTTTGGATTTTGATTTCTTCAACGTCGAGGTCCGCCACCCACTTCCATAACATGGGTATTACAGCAAGTTTGATTGCACTTAAAGAGACTGGGTAGGTGCAGATCTTTAAAGAAGCAGAAAAAAATATTCACTTGAAATAGAACTGGAGCAGCATAGATCAAACATATCGTAGATTTCTACAGTCAGGAAAAAAAAAATATGGCCACTCAGCATTGCTTGCAATTCAAGGTCTTTTAGATCACATTTCATCTTGTTGAAGAGGGCCTGGAAAAAGAACGACATCAACTTCATGTTGTATTTAATATATCCTCTAAGACTTGTGGCATTATTGTCACAAAGACCTTGCTTAAAATCAGACATTTTGACATGAAACAGCAGGATGAGCTCAGTTGTTTTAACAAGCGCTGAACTCTAGTCCTGATCTTGTGAAAGCTGGTTGTTAATAACGTTCTCAAAAGCCGGACTTCTTCCTGCTGGTAGTCAGCCATCGGGTGATACATAAAAGCTTGAGCTATTCACAATAACACCATCCACCTTGAAATAAGGCCGTTAAATGTGTTGGACTGTTTACGTGTCCAAGGTGTACCTCGCCTCTCTTCGTCTGCAAAGATTAACCTCAGCCTCTCCGTGACGTTGATCAGTACAAAACGGGAAATGAAAATGAATTAAGGGAAGAAAAGAAGAAAAACGAAGGGGAGGGAAATCACCCATTGATGTTTGGTTTTCCAACATTTACTTTCAGTTACCTTTCATTACGAAAATCGACGTAATTAATTTATGAGTGCTTGTCATTGAAGGTTTGCATCGCAGTCAAGGTGTTCCAGAGATAGAAAGGCAGAAAACAGAAGAAGTCGTGCAGGGAGCTACAGTCCAGGAAGATAGCAGCACTTCAGCCACTGAACAGATCCTAACTGACTGTAACTTGTGGAAATCATTCAGTATGTAACTCTGACTTAATGCCAGCTTAGGTAATGTTCTTTTCTGCCACTCTTTGGCTGCTATCTGTCAAAAGCCCTACATCGTTATACCGGTGAAGCATTACTTATCATGAAAGCTAATTTAAAAGCAACTCCTCTTCGTCTTCTTCCTACTATACTTTTCAATTTGCCGATTTAGCTTTCAAAGCCTGCAATGTAACGTGCTAGACAAGCTGAAAATTGAACTGATTCTTTTTTTTCTCCCCCTTAAAGTGATCTGTCACTGTGAGGCCAGCCAGCAACTATTACACCGCTTTCAGCACCTTTCCAGAAAAGACGTCAGAAGCCACGGGTGGGCCTTGAGAACAAACACATGTTCCACATCTCTTACTGTGATGGTCCGTCATATCCTACTGTCTTCTCCTTCTGTCTGTAAACAAACACTGACAGTACCGGTTGTCACATCCTTTTTGTTTTTCGAGATGAAAAACCATAAGCACCATCTGTGCCTGGATTGTGCATCCAGGTGGGGGGATATCCTTGTAAATGTTATTCCGCTGGCTGCGGACCATCGGCGCTCTGCGTAAAAGGTTTGGCGGAAGCATGCGTGCTGCTCCGTGAGATTGGACACCATCTGCGGGGAGTCAGTTGTCCGTCTGTGTGCGAGTCAGTAGGAAAAAGTGCAAGGATAAAACTTTGTCGGATTTGTTACTGCTCGAGTTTGGTGTAAAAATCTTAGCTGCAACGTGAGCAACATGCTTTTGGCCAATGTAAGCAGAACAGGCACATTTCAATGAATTAGAAAATAAATCATTTACATTCAGCAATTCTGTTGAAAAGCTGGAAATCAAATGTATAGATTTATTACCAACAGACTGACATATTTCTTATTAGAGTTAAGGCTTATAACTAATGAAAAACTACATTCATGTTTCTCTGAAAAGTGTTATAGTATGGAAGACCAATGAGGAAATTATTGTTAACACAGAAATGTCTGTGTACTGAAAAGCATGTCCATGCACTGTGCAGTTAATGCACTTAACACTTGTTCAGGGCTCCTTTTTGGGTGAATTACTGTATCACCTGAAGGTGGCATTTAAAAGAGCAGCTTATGGGTCTGCTGAGGTGTTAAGAAAGCCCATCATCTTCAGCTCATCTGTATTGTTATGTGTGGTGCCGCTCATCCCCTCTTGACAATGGTCCATAGTTTGTCAGTGGAGCTTACGCCAGGTGAGATTGCCGGTCAATCAAGCACAGAGATGCCAAGGAGCCAAGTTCTGCCAGAAAAAAATAAATCAGCATCTCCATAAAGCTTGTCTGCAAAGGGACGCATGTAGAGCTTTAGCTTTTTCGGGGTTCATTTGTGGTCCTCAACAGTCTGGGAAAGTATGGAATCTGTTTTGTCTGTTTTCCAGGTCCAGATTAGTTCTGAAAACTAAAAAATAAAGCTCCTATGGAGACATGCTTGGTCGTCCAGACTTCTTTTTGCTCTTCTTATTTTCTACAGCACAGTTTATGACACTTAATAATCTGAGTGGTCTTTACGTTGATATATATATTTGAATCACATTCTTAATATTTGATTTGCAGCCTATGTCCAGAGATGACCAATTTAACTGTCCTGCATAAATTATGTAGAGAGAATCTTCTGAGGGTATAGATGAATCCTTCTCTCGTTATTATGATCACACCTGGTGGGAGAAAACAGTCCTGTCGCTTTGTGCCTTCCAATCATTTCAAGAGGCAGAACTCACATAATTACACCTGTCAAACAGATTTCACACAGAATGCAAAGTGCATTTTTGGAAGTGGCATGGGATGCAAGTAAACGAAAAGACCCAATTAGATGCAAATTCACAGTTGGCAATTTGAACTGACAGAGTGAGAAAATGTCTGCATAAATAGAAAATGTTTCCAGTTAGAAGGGAAAAAAAAAATCTTGTGAATAATGGAGTTTTATAAGTCTGCCTTTGAGTCAGACCCAGTGAAAAGGAAAAGAATAGAAGCTGAAGGACAGGATGCTTCTAGGAAATTCAGGCAGAGTCAGAAATGATCTCTATTTACCTTTTAGAAAAGTAATAGTTCACAAATGCCAAACGATGCGAGGCAAAAAAAAAAAAGAACAAAGACAGTGAATTAGCTTCTATTCTAAAAAAAAATGCTTTCAGTAGCTTTTGGGTTTTTAAAGTGTCTTGGTATTTAAAAAGTATGAGGCAAGTTTATTCCCCAAAAAACAAAAAGGAATGAGAACTGAAGTAATAGAGCACAGTAGACCAAAGGCAGACTAAAGTACCGGAGCACAGATGGTCCCGGGTGAAGGAGCTGGAGGTGGGATGAATAAAGCGCAAGAGTACTGTGATGGAAAGGCCAATATGTAAGGAATCATTTTTCAGAGGGAAACCCCAGCTCCAAATCACACTGTTGGCCCCGGGGACAAGCATCGATCAGCAACAACGATGTTTGATCAGCAACGAAAGAGAAACATCATCCAAGCAAGGGGCTGACTCAGGAGAACAAAAAGCACTGAAATTTTCTCTGGGTGAACTGAGTGGAGAACAAAGTTTGGAACAGCAGCAGTGGATTGGGCTGACTGGAGAACATTTTTGATAATGCCAGAGGCAACAAATAGACGTTTAACAGACTCTTGAAGTGTGGGCTTGGCATCAGAGTGTTCAGCTTGGCAGTGGCACCATATGCATGCTGTGTAGCTGTGGCAATGTTACACTGGAGGACTGGAGAAAAATAACATCTCTCTGTTGGGACAGTGAAGAATGCTTCACAGTCAGATTTAAAAAGCTGATTTAATACCAAGAAAGTCAGAAATGTTGAAAATGTGAAGGCAAAAGGTTGACCACACTTAAATCAAAGATACTTGGAAAATGAATGTGATACTAATGGAAACACAAAAGTCTGAAGAGCAACAAATGCCACGTGGTCCCTATATAGAAAAAGACAAATGTGTCACATCTATTTTAAATAATTTAGATTACTGTTTTTAAAAGTTCTCACACAAGGTGTGACATTCAATTCAATTCAATTCAATTTTATCTATATAGCGCCAATTCATGAAACATGTCATCTCAAGGCATTTTCCAAAGTTAAATTCAATCAGATTATACAGATTGATATTACACAGGAGTCTTGTCAAGCAGCATTCACTCCTCCTGAAGAAGCGTAGAGCCACAGGGAGAGTCGTCTGCATTGTCCATGACTTTGCAGCAATACCGAGCAAGCATGGAGCTTGCTTGGTATGCTCAGTATTAAACGGGAAGGAAAAACCTCCAGCAGAACCGGGCTCAGTATGAACGGTCATCTGCCTCGACCGACTGGGGGTTAGAGAAGACAGAGCAGAGACACAAATGATGATATATGATGGAGCTTGTTTATTAAGGGCTTTATACGTTAGAAGAAGAATTTTAAATTATATTCTTGATTTAACAGGAAGCCAATGAAGGGAAGCTAAAACTGGAGAAATATGATCCCACTTGTTGATTTTCATCAGAACTCTTGATGCAGCATTTTGGATCAGCTGAAGACTGAACTGCATTTTCTCAGCTTTTCAGCATCACCCCTGGACAGAATGTTTCTAATTTTGGCGATATTCCGGAGGTGAAAAAAGGAAACTCTGGAAACCTGTTTAATATGGGATTTAAATGACGTGTCTTGATCAAAAATAACACCAAAATGACAACTTCTGTTTTGTCAGAATTTAAATGCAGGACATTTAAAGTCATCCAGCTTTTGATGTCATCAAGACATGACTGCAGTCGAAGTAACTGATTGGATTCATCAGGATTTATGGATAAATATAGCTGAGTGTCATCAGCATAACAGAGGAAATTAATCCCATGCTGTCTGATAATTTTGCCAATCGGAAGCATATATTAGACATCACAAAATAACAATTGATTTTCATTGCAAATAATACATACATAGGTTTTTTTCTCTATGAATTAAACAAAGATAATCATGGTCACATGTTTGTGAGTGGTGGTTATTGTCCTGATACGTAAATTAGAGTTTGGTTAGCCTCACTCTATTAGCCGTTACCATAGGCTATTCATCATTCACCGTTTACTATGAGACAACATTGAGAGTGATATTTTTTGGCCAACACATAAGATCCAAGTGATTTTACTTTGCATCTCTTCACACCAAAGCAAAAATCCTAGGGAGGAGATGGCAGCAGCGGGCTGTCCTCACAACTAATTATAGGAGAGAACCAGCTGGAAATGTTGAAATTCCACTATAAAACAGATATGCTCCACTCCAACGTGACACCCAAGAAAATAGTAAATTTTCTGACAACAATAAAATGTATGATAAGAATCTTCAATCTAAACGGACTTCTTCTAAGCTGCCAGAGAAAGAGCGAGTTACAAGGCCACAGACCTTAATATTATGCAATGGAGCTGTGAATGGGATTAAACACCATAACACACACTGAAGCCTTGGGTGATGTTGTCAGAAATATTGAAGAAGAATTTAATTTATCTGCTAAATAAAGTCGACGGTTTTATTGTCAAAGTGTTTCTCAGTGGACCTCACTTGCCCATTTGTTGTGGACATGAGATTTTTTTCAAGATGGTTAACAACTGGTTAAAAAACATGCAGTAAATCATCTGTGACCTAACTGTGACTTTAATATTTTCTGCACTGTTTGTACTATTCAACCACTTTTCTGTTATTTTTGCAAGCATCATCTCCAATCACTCAGTTAGCCAAAGAGACATCATAAGAAAATGTATATTTAAGGACAATGCCACTGAAACCTTTAACCAAACTTACTCTTCTACAAACTCTTTGTCCTGTAACTCAGTAGATTAACTAGTAGATATCAACAAGGCTTATTGTCCGACAATAAGCCTTAAAAGATTTCTCCAACCTTACAAGGATGGAGTCCGACTTTAGCGGCTGTTACAGTTGACTTTTCTGATCAGAAGTCGGGATTTCCGAGTTCTGACAGCAAATGGAATGCAACATTAGCACACAGCTTCAGTTGCTTTGTCTAGTAAAAACTGATCAGGCCTGAAATCTGGGTGTAGTCATTTTTAACCCCACTGTATGCCCAAGTGTATAAACAATGGTTGTGACGCAGGGCAGCAATATTCGGCTCAGACCGTGATGCCGCAGACATTAATATCCATCTTGTCATGTACATATTCAAGCTCAAAACCGGAGCGTTTATAAATCCCCACTTTTGGGATCATTCGTTTTAAGGGTGTATAACGCTGTTTATGAGTGGCTGAAAGGCATAACTGCATAAAGATGTCTCGTTTTTCCCAGATATCCTGCTACGTGTTGACTAGGCCTCAGAGAACAGACTTCAAAATACTTCTGTTAGTCTATAAATCACCGAATGGCTTAGCACCAAAATGCAACACAGATTTGTTATGAGTGTATCTGCATACCAGAACCAGAACCAAACACGGAGAAGGAGCATTTAGTTTTAATGCTCCACTCATCTGGAACAAACCCCCAAAGGACTGTAAAAGTGCTGAAACCCTAAGTTCCTTTAAATCAAGGCTAAAAACTTTTTTTAAAGTTGCCTTTAAATGTCAGTGTTGATGTTTGTAGTACAACTTATCTTATATCTTGACCTGCTGCTACTATTACACAGCAATGTGCTTTCCTCTGTATGTTTTCTGTTCTTGTGTTCTGTTCATGATCAACACTTTAAATTGTCTTGTTACTGTGCTGTACAAATAAACTTGCCTTGCAGCCCCAAACCAACAAACCTGCACAAATGAATCTGGCAAAGAATAAAAGAAGGAAAAAGGCAGTGTTTATGGACAAAATTGTTCAAGAAATACAATTTGATGATTGTTTAATTGCTACAATATAGGATTTGAACAAGACAAATACATGTGGCTGAGAACAAATATTTCTAACAATAATACTCATAAGAATGTTCCCAGTCTAAATTTTGAGGAAGGTTTTTATTACTTTCTCAGACTTCAGAAATGTACATAGACTTAAGATAACTCTCACTTTGAACAATTTTGGAAAGCCAAGATGACAATGTCATGGCTTTGTAAGGTTTTGACAGGTTAAGTCACAACATTTGAGTTAACAGAGGCACACCTGTGGATGTACTGTTGAACACCAGAAATGCATTGCTTATTGCTGCTGCCACAATCAAAAGTGAAAATAGTCCTGTGGTGAAAGGTGGAGAGAAGTCACTACTAGCTGCATAGAGGGACTAGTCCAGTTTACTACATAGATTGCATCATGATGAAGGGACATCTCAAGATATCAATCAAGATGTTACATTTTCTGAGCCAAAGGGTCTTCCAGACCTGGACATTGGCCCTAATCATTGAGTCAAAAGTGTTACAAAGTTGGTCAATGACACCAACATAAATGTTTTGGAGTAGCCACCTCAAGTACTGATCTCAGTCCCATTGAAAATGTTTTGTCCCCCCCCCCTTATTGTACTAATTTCTCTATGCTGTAATGTTGCAATTATTTTGTATATATGCAAAATCCACAGCAGAGGAAATAGGTACAAAACGATGACCTTAGTAAAAGAGCACAATCAATTGGTCAGTTAACCATATCAAATAGTGGTAAACAATGTGTAAATATGACATTTCTGTTTTTTTTTCTTCCACTCCAGCCATTTTAAACAGGTGAGAAATGAAGAAGGTGATTAAAAATATTCTCAGACAGGATGGTGATTATCTCAGATAAATACAGTTATACATTTGATTGTTTGAGTAATAGGTCCTTGAAATAAGATTATTGATTGAGAGAAACATGTGTTCTCAGGGATTTTTTTTATTTACCCTTTGCTAACAAATGCTATTGGTGCTAATTGTAGTGTTACTCAAAATCGAACATATGTTACTATGACAATGTCCACAGAACGTCTTTTCATGAATAGAGCTATCACACACGAAATGAACATAAAATGACCTTGGCAACAATATTTTCTCAAAATGCAGGAAAATAATGAGAGCAGATCATATAAAAACAAACAAAAACTCAGAATGTGTCCTCGTCTTTCTCACACAATGCACATAATGGATGTTGTATGAAAAATAAGTCAGCTCTGTAGAAAAAAACACCAGAACAACACAGTCTGCTAGCAGAAGCAAAGGAAGCCATGGAGGCCAACTATTCTTAACCTCAGCTCCAGATTGCACATCCACTCGGCGGCGAGCTATTTCAGCAGTTGCAGAAATAGAGACAATCACACGGACAGGAACACAGAACTTAAGCAGATACGTGAGGATTAACGAGTGGCTAATGGCAGGTGGATGATGGAATTGTTCCATTATTCCTCCCATCATCTGCTGCTGGCTTTCTGTGTTACAGGCACAGCAGAGGCAGGTGTTTTTGGGTTCAATCCAAAGCTTTTTTTTGGTTCACCCATAAACAAGATCTGAAATGGCTTATTTGTTTGTTGTAACAATCTATTTTTTTTTCTTCAAATAAACAAAACAGCAGTGAAATTTTTGCCAAACCTCCTACAGATAACAGGTGCTCCAAAGTGCAACAATAATGGCAGTTCTTTATAGCAAAGTGGCAAACTTAACACTTTATCTAGCCTGAATGTATTTAATATATTAGATTAGATTAGATTAAACTTTATTGTCATTGCACAGGTACAGGTACAAGGCAACGAAAGGCAGTTTAGGTCTAACCAGAAGTGCAATAGCACGTGGATATTACTGTGAATAGAGTTTTACAGATATGTATAATAGCATAATATACAGATGATTATTATAACAGAGTTTACCTGTACTATGAATATATGTACAGGTGGCTATTACTATAGGCAGAATTGTGAGCATGATATACAGGTAGCTATTAATATAAAATTAATAATTAGAGTTTGGACAGCAGCTATTTAAATTAAAGTGCAGTGGAAGGTAATTGCATATTACAGTTAAAGTACGGTATTGCAAATGTATATGTAAACAATTGTGAATAAACAGTCAGCAGTGCAAATCAATATTCAGTCAAGGTGAGTAGTGCAAGATGCATGTAAACAGTCTTTACAATAGTAACAGTCAATAGTTACAGTCAATATCAGTGCAAGTTTACCTTCTTATTAGTTCCAGGATGAGTAAATTATCCATCCAGACAATCTACAGGTTTAAATTGTGATAACCTCTCAGTTAAATGTATTTTTTTAATTTCTTTGGTAAAATGTAACAGCACAGTTGTCTCACATTAAGAATCTCGTATGTTCATATCTCCACAGGGGTCTTTCTGTGTGGTGTTCTCATGTTCTCATTCTAATGTTCTCAGTTCTCATTAACAACCAAGGTAATGTTTGGAGATCCTAAATTACTATACGCTTCAGCATCAATGGTGTGTTGGCCCAGTGATAGACCAGCAAATTAACCAGAATGAAAATGGCATCTCGCAAGTGGCCCCCTCATTCCCCAGCCTCGCCTCTGTCAGTCGGCCCCAGGACGGCTGTGGCTACTAACATAGCTCACCACCATCAGGGTGTGAATGAGTAAATGACTGATTGTAGTATAAAGTGCTTTGGGGTCATCAGATTAGTTAAAGCACTATACAAGTACAAACCATTTACCATGTATCATTTAGGGGCTGATCTTTGTTAAGAGAGTTGTGTAAAGGTCCACCACTACTATTATGTAAGATCTCTGTTGCATTGTTCAGCTGCCATTTATAATTTTATTTTATTTAGGTCCTGTTTCTACTCTGTCTCGTTTGGTCTCTTTAACATGCTCTCTATAGTTTCTTATGAGACTCAAATAGTCCATCCCTCTAACTAGCGTCAAAGCTGCCGACCCCAGTATTTCTGCTTATATTCTTGGCAGTTCTGTGTCCTTACTATCACCTCATGTATGTTGTACAAAGCGTGAAGCTAATGAGCTACATGTATCTTACCATCCTGAATTCAAGAAATCAGGAGTTTATAGTCCTTTGTAATACATTTGACTCACTGGGTGTGTGTGGAGTGGAAAACAGAGAACAATGTAAGTCTCTGAAATATGAAGGAGGCAGAGGCTGTAAAGTTTGCAGCTGTGACAAAACAGTATGTCAAAGCTCTGAGGCTTCAGCGACATTAACCGAGAGCGAGATGTGAGCTGTTATTGAAAATGATGTGCGAAAATTCCCGTAGAGGGTAATATGTCTGAAGGACAACCACCAGGAGCTCAGTGTCTCTTGTACACGGCTTCTCAACAGTGAGCCAACATTAATCATTCCCATTACTGCTGCTGCCCCAACTCTTCTCTTACCACCACTGCTCAGGTTTTAGTACAGACTACTTTAATGCAGACACAACAAGGTAGACAACATGGGGCTAATCTGATGTACTTTGCATAACTTTTTACCCAGATTGCTTTAGTTTGGGGCAGAAATGTTTCTTTCATACAAAACTTTTTCCTCTCTTACTTCTTTCCTCGGGCAGAGACTGGAATGATGATGTTGATACAGGGTGTACAGCTGCTGCTGCAGACAGTGGAGCTAGCTGGTGAAATGACTCTAATTACTTACTCTCTCTGACCATCATTCTTGGTGGGAGAAGAGTTGATGCCAAAGTTAGCCATTTTTTCCCCAGTTTCCAATTCTGTGGTAAAGGAAAAGGTTATTTCAGTGCTTTAAAATGGTCTGTTATACTATTCAGTTGACTCTTGACAGAATATGCTTAAAATGACTAAATCAGCCACGAAAGGACCAAAACTAGAAATTTACAATTCACCCATACCTCATGGTTTGGTGAGGTGATGGGTCCTGGTGCCTATCTCCAGAAGTCATTGGGCAGCTTTGCGAGACTCCTTGTTCCTCCTCACCAGTTGCTTCCATGAATGTTACAATTACTTCGGGGCGACAGTGGCGCAGGAGCTTGTCCTGTAACAGGCGGGTTTCCAGTCCAACCCCCTGCTCTGCCCGCCTCAGCCGTGTGTCCCCGGGCAAGACACTTCAACCCCTTTTCCTGTTGCCGGTGGTCAGAAGGCTCGGTGGCGGCGATGCATGGCAACCTCGCTTCTGTCAGTCTGCCGCAGGGAACCTGTGACTACAACTGTAGCTTACCACCGTCAGCGAGTGAATATGTGCAAATGGGTGAATGTAGCATGAAGCGCTTTGGAGTTCTCTAGACTTGATAAAGTTCTATACAAGTACAGGCAACTTACCCATATAAACATAGACTAGACTAAAAATACTCTGATCTGTTGACTTCCGCCTTCCTTACTCCCTACAGGGAACTGAGGTATATTGTCTTAAAATCTGGTTTATGAAAACATAGCACAGCTAGTAGAAAAATGTATAATGGCATCTTTTAAATTGATGACATCTAAATGGACTTTAAATGTAAACTTCTGAAAAGGTTTGGTTACTAACTTAAACAGTCAACAATAAGCCCAGTACAGTGTCACATCTCCACAGCTAAGTTTTATTTTTGTCACTTGCTACTTCTTTGTTTTACTTGTCTCCTCTGCTGCTCAAACAACTTCTTTTGCAATTTTAACATGAAAAAGGAAATTAGAATAACTCATTACCAAGTTTTCCGTGCGTTTGTGTCAGCCGAGTTAGTCCCGGGAACTTTCTAATCTCCGAAAGTGCTGAAACTGAATCCTCCCAAATGAGCAAACAAGACAAACCGTCCTCAAATACACATTCTCAGTGCAAACATAAACAGAAACCCAGTACAGCATACACACATGCATGCAAACTCAAGTTGTCCTGCAGGCTGTTGCACATTAGTCTTCATTGACACACTGAGCGATGAACCCTGGATGGCGGATGTTGAGTCGGATCTCTCAGCCCCACTATGTTATCTGGAGCTGAGTGAAAAAAAAAAAAATGCATAAATCAACAGAATCTCACAGCATGAACCAGTGACCAAACTGGTTAATGTTAAGCTGCAAAGCAAAGTGTCTGGGACAACAGTGTCTGCATGGTGTGCTCTTTTATCAAGCAGACCACATCTGAGAGATAGCAGTGCCATGTTAAACAAAGCGGCATACGGTAAGTCTCTTTGTTACTGAGCTCATTCTATCTGAAAATATATGACGTATAAAAACTACATCCGCAAGAAGAAGCTTGGCGTGTTGGTCTAATTTGCATATTTCAGAATATACCTAACTCTGAAAG
The DNA here is from genome assembly GCF_011125445.2 of Fundulus heteroclitus. Taxonomy (NCBI): domain Eukaryota; kingdom Metazoa; phylum Chordata; class Actinopteri; order Cyprinodontiformes; family Fundulidae; genus Fundulus; species Fundulus heteroclitus. The sequence continues at coordinate 1,607,671 of NW_023397186.1, read as the reverse complement.
CTTGCACGTGTTGTTTAAGTGCACTTTTAATCATTTCATGGCGTTCATACACACAAGTAATTATAGAAACATGATAGACCTCTTCGACAACCTAAGTGTGCGTCTGTCTATTTACACTGTATGGTTTGTGTTTCTACCCATAGCTGATGATGATGAACTCTTCTGCAGAACCACACACATAATAAATTGGACTATTTATAAAAAAAGGTCACTTTAAATGGAGAATTATGGGAAGAACAAGAGACCACCACACAACAAGGCCCATGCTG
>NW_023397186.1:1436429-1606902 GCF_011125445.2 Fundulus heteroclitus | reverse complement strand
AACGTTGGTTAAAATGTAGAGGCCTGAAAGCGAGCAGGAAAGAAAGCGTATATCATTAGAAAGGTAGGAAGATGTCCTCTCCTCTCTCAGAACTAATACTAAGAATTAGTATTTGACATCATTGAGCATGCCCTATTGTTTTTGATGTATGTTTGGACTCACCAAACATACAATAAAAAATATCACTTTATCCTAATTTTTTTTTGCTGACCCCCATGTTTTTAGGCTAAATTGTTTTATACCAGAAGTGGATAGAATGAGTTAAACTTACTCTAATACATGTATTTGGATATTTTTTTTTTTTTTTTTTTAGGGGGGGGGGGGGTTGGGTGCTGCACCATACATTTTACTTCTCTACACAATCCCTCAATTGTATAAGACTCAGTAGAAAGTCAGACGTAGCTTGAACTGTTCAGAGATACAATGTCACCCAGTTAGTATTGATTTCAAGTTAGTTTGTGAAAAAGGGATATAGTGGATATTTCTTTTGAGTGCCTTATTTTGTTATTTCATAAGGATGTTATTTATTTTTTACTCTTTTGTCATTTTATTATTTGGAAATATCAAACGTCGCACACTAAGTAAATTGTTTTCTCTCTGTGTAAAATTGTAACAAAAATTAGACATTACAATTGAACAGTTACTCATTACTTGTCTTTTCACAAAATACTTTTTTACACTTATTTAATTTGCTCTTTTACATCTACTCTTACTACTTTCGTGCTGAGTTTCGTTATGTCCACATTGATTTTGCCAAAACAAAGTTCAATCTTATGGAAAATGACCCCAGATCACAATGTTTCCATGACCAGTTTGTATATATGCCCTCCAAATATGGAGAGTGCAGGAGCTCAGTTGGATGGATGGATGGATGTATGGATGGATGGATGTATGGATGTATGTATGTATGTATGTATGTATGTATGGATGGATGGATGGATGGATGGATGGATGGATGGATTGTACCCCTGTCCAGATTGATATCTTCATATAATGAGATCATTTTGATATTTTTATATGGTTTAAGCCAACGGATGAAAATGATTAAACATTAAGTTATGCAAGAACAGCTAAACTTTATGTCTGGTTGATGATAATAAACTCAAACGGCCATGAGTAATCTAAAAAAATACGAATACTAAGAATACTAAAACAGAATCAGAATGTTCTTTGGTTAAGAGTGCGCACAATAATCAGTTGTATAGTTGTACAAAATACAGATCCCATTAAAGGGCCAAAAAATGTTTTTTTTTTTTTTTAATTATTGTCATAGTATCCTTTTTAGCACAGAGACATATTTTATCATGAGTGTATTCACTTTTGTGATCCTCTGTATTATATGTTTAATGCAGACACCTGTCTTTATTAATCCTCTTCAAACAGAGAAAAGAATGAGGCAGTAGCAGTTGCTGCAAACTTCATTAAAACACTTCATCATTGTTCTCTTCTACAAACCCCTCGGTTTGACAGCGTCGGTTCTACTCCGCCTGATTTGTCCAAATCAATAGGTGAGTTTAAAGATGTCTGTGTTTCAGCCTGGAGCCTCATTACATGGGTCGGTATTATTTACTAGCCTCAGGCGGCTTACTTCCTCCGTCCCCCTGCTCTCCCCACCTCTTCATCCTTTTCCAGCAGAGTAGGTCATACTAAACACCACCACAAAGTACGACTTTCGCTCCCCTCAGTGTCACCAAGTATGGTACCCATCCGGTGAGCCAGCAAACACACTCAAATTAAACCTGCCATTGTTGAGATGTCCACACCCCACCAACGCACAAACACATGCCGTGTGTTTGTATTCCCACTAACTTTGGCTGTGTTCCCACACGACAAAGGCTGAGAATCTTAAGAGTTTGTTCATTTCATTTTTTCAAACCAACGCAGGAGGGCAGATGAAATGAAAATAAAATTGATTGGTTACAGGAAAAAAAAAAAAGGACTTGCCTGATGTCAATAACATCACAAGGGAATTCAATGCAGTGCAGTGAATCAAGAACAACACAATTATTACTCACAGGAACACAGTCAGCGTGTTGTAACAGGGGTACTCAGACAATAAATGCATAAATTCAGCAGTAATAGGAGCTAAAATTACACAAAGCCCAGCTTATTCTCCTTTGTTTGGATAATCATGTTAATTTCCCAGTAAACATTTTACATTATATTGCCAGTTTAGATACTGAAATCAAAGTGTGCTCTCTGTAAGCACATCAGATTGGAAGAAGTAGCTATTGTTATCTGCTAGATGCCATTAATAGCTCAACCGGATGCGGGTACTAATGACTGACCTGAGGACACACCTGGTCCAGAACAAATCATTTCTATTTCCCCGGTCACACACTATTGTGTAACTAAAGATGCATGACTTTAAGTAAATACAGGTCCAGTACTGCCTTTTACTTGTGTGATACTCAAGCATCCACAGTGCAATCTCCACCTAAGTCAGGCTGCCACATATTTTTTTTTAAAATGTCCAAAGACTTTGTGGGATAAGGAGTGATGAAATTTACACAAATGCTACTCAGAATTCAAAGTGATGATTCAATAATGACATTACCTGATCTAATGCTGGCTCCAACAGGAGGGCAGTCCTACTTATTTTCTGATTTGTTCAGCGAATGATTATGTTACCGCTCGGGGGCCCTTAGAGGCATGGCATGAACCAAGATGGTCAGGCATATATTATCAAAATGAGAGGAATGTCATCACAGCAAGAAAAACTCTGTCCTGACACAGTAGTAAGCTGTAAACCTTACACCCTCCATTTCATTATACACAAGCTATACAAAACAGGGGCATATATTAAGCTACACATTTACTTCCTAGCTATAACAGGACTTTATGTTAAACAAAATGCGCTTCGTTTCTAAAGGAGTAGGTCCATGTCAAACGGGTCAATAGACAAATGTAGAAAACAGGAGTTCCCAACTTGATTGTCTGAAAGACAAGTCCTCCATAGGTTGACAATATGCCTGTAGACATCACTGTAGGAACGTAATATTTATAAAACTATTGTATTCAGAATTAATACTGACATAATTAATAGCGACCTAATATTCAGGCAACTAATGAATTCTATTTGTCAGCTGTAGCTAAAGATTACAGGACATGTATTTCAACTGCCTCGATAGTTGTTAGCTTAGCACTTTATTCAAGAATCAATCAAGAGTCTTTATTGTGATTATGTAACCATACTGAAATGCTGATGAGACATCGACTCAGAATTCACACATAACACTCAGACACAAAATCAGACATCCATGGAAAACAACAAAACAAATGAAAACAATGAAAACAAAAACAATGAATGAAGTCTGCCAAACCTGTCTGTGTCTCTGTGTCAGTTCAGTTGACCTTGGGCATCCCTGGCGTAGCTGCTTCTTGTGAGGGCCTGTGCAGGTTGCAGCAGGCAACTTCAGATCAGCTTTCCTCTTGGATTGGCCTGGCCGCATTAGAGCAGACCGCTCCGCATCATCTCGACTCAGCTTTCCTGCAACAGCTAAGAAAGGTTACAAGCAGACCGTTTCTATGGCTGTTAAGTTCGTATGTTGGTTTCGCAGAAAACAGACTTTACCAAGACTTTTTCTCATCTTACACTCGTTGATAGCTGTTAAGTTTTGCCTCTGAAGTGTCCATCCATCCACGTCATGCAGTAGAAGGCAGCTGCTGTCTACCTTTCAGATAGAAAACAGCTGGGGGGGGGGGGGGGGGGGGGGGGGGTTAGCAGTCTGCTTCCACAGAAGCTGGAAACAGCTCGTAGCCGGGAAACCCCTGAAAGCTCTCCCCATTCACAGAGCAGCCCACAGAGAAGTTAGTTAGAAAACATTTCACTGCGGTTAAAAATCTTTTGCACTTTTAACATATTTTTGGCACTCCAGCCATGGCTGAATTAAAAAGAAATGCATAAAACTGTAAATTTTAACTCTGTGAGGCAAACTTTGGAGCAAACTTTAACAGCCTTGTCTCCCCTCTCCGCTTCTGTCTCTGCCTCTCTCTCAAACACACAAACACTGTTCCACAGGCAGTTGCAGGCAGACAGAGGCGATGTAGAGAGGAGCTTTCCCTTATTTTATTATTAGTTTAAGCTGATGTGTGATCCAGATAATAATCCTTTAAAAAATATCCAGGACAATCTTGCATATAATTGTACAAAAATTTAATTTTTTTTATATATGTCTTTACTTATAATGATTCATTGTTTTAGCGTTTATCATTTCTCGTAGAGTTCTTTGAAGTGTCAATGTTGCAACAGTTGCGAAAGATTTAACATATTTAATCTGTCAAGGGAGAGATTTTAGTTTGGGTTAAATTAGATGCACTTCTAGGACGTAAAATGAAGTCCAACTTGACGTAACAGGAATGCAAAGTAACGACAATAAAAACTGGCAAAGGAAGTATTGGGAAGGCTTGCCCCTACGTAAACTCAAGGACCACTGACTTCATTAAAAATACGAAACCAGGTGAGACCAGGGGGCAAAACTTGTCTTTATGGGTATTTCCTATGGCCATAAAGGGAAAGATCTGCCTTCTTGAGGTAAGATAAACGAACAGACAGGAAGGGAAGGTCGTTGGGGAAACAGACATGCACTGTCACTATTGGCATATGGCCATGGGACCATAGAGGGGCAATTAGGATGATGCAGTCGTCAAAGTAGAATTGGGAAAAATAGCAAATCAGGAATGTGACAAGGCCCAAGTGGCGGGATCTAAAAATCATTGACTTCAATTAAGAAACTTTGTTGAAGCACAGTTTGCCCCCCCCCCCCCAAAAAATAAATAAATACATAAATAAAACACAACAGAGTCTTGGTGACCCCAATGTGGTTGGAGGGAGTTTAAGATGGCTGAGCGGAAGAGAAGGTCCTGCCAACACTCCCGGTTCAGACAGTCAATATGGAAAGCAGAATCTGGTTCAATTGAATCAGCAGCAAAGTTAGAAAGATATATTTTACAAAGGTTGTTATAGATGTGAGTCCAGCTTAAATTTGTAAATTAATTTGACAATGTTAAAAAATATTTTTTCATATTATTAAAACATCATAAAATATTTATGATGAAATCAAGCTCTGCTACAATGCGCTTGTGACATGCTGGTTGATAGAATATAAAGACCATGGGGAGGAGAAATGTGAATACAAAATAAATCTGAATTGTCAAGTGTTTTCTTACTTTTTTCATCTTTGAATTCTGATCAAGATAGAGAATCAAGAGCTTTAAAATAACTTTTTTCAAAATGTAAAATAATTAGTAAACTGCTTTTTTAATTTAGCCAATTTTATTGTTGATATATAAATTAGTTTGATAATCTAAAGTGTTATTGAATGTAAAATAGAAATAAAAGAAATCTGTAAAGGGGCAAAAACCTGTTCAATGTGCTATGCAATATATGTTTTAGTCTATTACTGATCCATTTGTATTTACATATTCACATTTATGTCAAGGATTTAAGGTACAATGTAATTCAAAGAAGTATATAATAGCCATGACATAGACTTGATGCTTTTAATGAAGTATTAGAATAAGTAATGTTTATCAACCATTAGAATAGGGAAAGTTAATTCATTAAAACTTAATTATATAAATTATAATTAGCTACAGTGTCTGTGATAAATGTCACCTTTACCATTTTAAACTGCAGCTCAGTATTTTGTCTATATGAGTCATACACATAAACCGAACAGCATAATTTTTAATTTAGGGACTTGATGAGTAAAACGTCATCTGTTCGTGTCCCTGAAAAGTAAATCTGTTTGACCAAACGCATCATCAGAAATAAGATGAGTCATCGGGTGTCGACTTTCTAAAACAAATTTAAAACGCAGAGCAGCTTTCCAGGAGAAGAAGGATGTGGTTTTGCCTCCTCTCTGTTTACCAGTATGCTTAACCATTGAACGTCAACCCACAGAGCTCACTGCTGACGGCACGTCGGAGGGGGCCGGGATTATTCTGCCTCTGCCAAATGAGGCGGAACGGGGCTAATTCTATTTGAGCTTCACTTCTTGAGTCAACTTTACAGCACAATTAGAGCGAGCTGGAGGAGAGAACAACTGGGAGTGGGACGGACACCAATCTGACCTTTTTCTAACACAAGGCACGAAATACTGGATATTAACTTCTCATTTTTGCAGGATTTGGCTTGGCACAGAAAATATGACCACATTAGGTTCCTTTTTCAATCCCATTCAGAATCTCACCATAAAACGGGCCCGGTGGCATAACCAAGCCCAGAATCTGCCTTACCGCTAAATTTGTGAAGAAGCAAATCAGTAAAGTTCCTGAGAAGTGTGTGTTGTCCATACAGTGATGTGTGATTCAGTAAAACAAGGTTTTAGAGTGGTTCTCACTTTTTTTTTGAGGATTTTAAATTGAATGATGCTGTTTTTTTGAGGTAGAGGTGAGACGCTCCACATTCTGGAGCTTCATTTGCTCTATTGGAGAGTGAACAAAAGATGTCAGCTGTGTTGATTAGGGGGCATACCTGCGATACTTTATGCAGAAAACAGGCATAAAATGTTTGCTTCAAGATCGGAGTAAATTTGTGATTGTTCATGTGCAAGCGTGGGCACTTGTACACATGCAAATGTTTGGGGGTGGGGTGGGGGGGGTCTTTAGGCAGTGCTAACAGAGAAGCTCTCCGGTTGAAAACGTGGGATGACAACAAACTAGGAGCGTCATAAGAGACTTTAGAGGAGTGCGCTAAAATTATTTTCCACTGCTACAGACGTTCCCACAGATTGCAGCTCTGAGCCCCAAAGGGATGTTCAGCAGTCCTGCACTCCTCTCCAAAAGGAGCGTAGTGGAGAAATGTTTCCTACATCCCTCTCAGTCAGTATATTTTAGTGGTCGATCTTGTTTACTGGGACCTTACATGTGTTCTTCTAGTGATTCTGGGTTTATTTACTTCTCTTGAATGGTTTTGCAGGTTTGTTCAGACGGGAGTGAATGTAAAACAAAACAAAAAAAAGCAATAAAAGCAGCACAGTTGTAGCCTGGAGTAAAGTCAACAGAAAGAGAAAGTTTAAAAGTACAGCACAATCCCTAGCTAGACAGCGGTAAGCTCCCCAGGGCTCTTAGTTGAGAGAAAGGCTGAATTACACATATTTGTTCAACCTCGGCTCTGAGCTACAGCTGCTGGGGGTTAAAGTCTGCACTTTGCAGCAACACTGCCAAGTTTCAATCTCATGGTGTAATAAGTGGAAATGTAGTGGGTTGCAAAAGCTTTAGAGCTTTTGAGAGCCAAACCCAATCTCTTTCTCACACTTCTCGCTAATTAGAGTAGTACAGGAGGAGTAAACTAATCAAATAACCTCAAAAAAAGAAAAAAGGTTGTTATGTTGCATTGCACACATCTTTAAAGATCATAATTCATTATGCAAACACAGTTCATTATGCACAATTATTCAGTGTGATTTCATCACAAACTAAAATCAGCATAGCCTGCCCTGCTATTTAACATCTTGTCTAAAAGGCTTCTTCACTTCTTTATGACCAGTATTTTTTTCTTCCAGAGGGTAGAGTGGGACATTGTTATTTGAGGTCAGGTCAGTCTTTGACCAACCTACTTATTTGTAAAGTTCTGATCAGAGCTCTGATTACCTCGTATGTTCCTAACAGAGCACTTCGCTCTCAGACTGCAGGTCTGCTGGTGGTTCCTTGAGTCTCTAAAAGTAGAATGGGAGGCAGATCCTTTAGCTACCAGGCTCCTCTCCTGTGGAACCAACTCCCAGTTTTGGTCCGTGAGGCAGACACCCTGCACTAAGACACTAAATTTAAAACTTTTCTTTTTGACAAAGATTCTAGTTAGTGTGGCTCATGTTACCCTGAACTATCTCTGTAGTTAGGCTGCTATAGGCTTAGGCTGCTGGAGGACATCAGGGCCTATTTCTCTCACTCTGCTGAGTTCTCCTACTGTTCTCCAATTTGCATTGCTTGTTGTCATTTCAGCTTTTAACTTTATGTTCTCTGTCATTTTTTTCTTCATAGTAGGTACACCTGGTCTGGCGTTCTGTTAACTGTGACATCATCCAGAGAAGACGGCTCACCAGCTGTTACCATCTAATGTAGAACAGATTACTGGATCAATGTGTGCTTCTGTGCTTTTTTTGTCTCTGCTAAAGGAGAATTTTTTCCCACTGTCACTTCATGCTCAGGGTGAGGGATTGCTGCAAAGCCATGGACAATGCAGACGACTGTCCACTGTGGCTCTACGCTCTTTCAGGAGGAGTGAATGCTGCTTGTCAAGAGTTGATGCAATCTACTGGGTTTCCTTAGACGGGAAATGTTTTTGACTAATCTGTATAATCTGATTGAATTTGACTTTGGAAAGTGCCTTGAGATGATATGTTTCATGAATTGGCACTATATAAATAAAATTTAATTGAATTGAATTAGATGTCAGTCATGCCTGTGAATTGTGACTTTGGCAGTGTCTTTGTAGGTTTCATTGCATGAATCACAGGGAAATGGGGAGAAAAAAAAACTGTTGTATGTTTTGATAGATGTGGCTATCTCAACAGTTTATGCTTGTTTGCTTTTTGCTACACATAAATGACTCCCTTCATCCCTCCTCTAACCACCTGTTGCTTCTGTTTAAAATGTGTCCCTAATCTATAAGATAAAGGCAGACAGCTGCACTGAGTATTACTTATAGGTGAACTATAATGCATCCTTAAACATTTAGGATAGGTTTATGGGCTATACCAAACGTGCTCATTACATTCTTTGCACAAAATCATTCTCAGAAAATGAGATTTCAACTCCCCAGGTTGACCTATTTTGAGATAATTTAAAATGTACTTTGTTGTAGTTGGCCACGCCCCAAACTCATTATTTACACTCGTGCTTCATACACGTGAAAATGACTGCCAGCAGACATACACAATGGTACAGCTGTACTCCTTGATCCTGAGTCAGACCCAGAAGCAGAAGGGTAGCCTCTAGCCAACCAGCAAATGGTTAATGGCTTGGACTTGTACCACACTGTAACTACTCCGGTGACGCCAAAGCACTTTACACAACAAGCAGTCATTAACACACATATTCACACCCTGATGGTGGTGAGCTATGTTAGCAGCCACAGCTGCTCTGGGGCAGACTGACAGATGTGAGGCTGCCATACAACGGCGCCACCGGACCCTCTGACCACCACCAGCAGGCAATTCGGGGGGAAGTGTCTGATGACTGAGACGGTCAGAGCAGTAATAACACTCTACACACAGCATTTTTTGATCATTCATTAAACTTTGGTATTGGACTGGCTATCCCCAACTGAGACTTTCTCTGAAAATCAGGGATGTTTGCCAGTATAACCCTAGGCTATCAGTAGCATTAGCATTAGCTTGTAATAAATGTCAGATCATGTTCTTGCGAAAAAGCAATGCAAAACACACAAGACAAATTATTAAGTGCTTACTCTCTGTCATCTGCAGATTTCCAACAAACTGTAGGGACAGAATCTTCCTTCAGTAGAAGTCTTTTGGTGAATCCCGCCATGTACTCCCAGTAGTTTTCAAAACAGTCCTTTGGTAATGTCAAGGAAGCTTGTCCCTGGCTGGGTTAGGCTTTTGCCATCAAAACCAAATTGAAGCCACACATCTGTGCTCTCCTTGAATGGTAGAATGTGCATGGAGAACAATTATTTATTGCAGCCAACAACAAAGTATTTGTCCTTCCATTGTACAGTACATAAATCGGTAAACGTGTCCCTCTTCTAAAACTGAAGTGGGAGGAACTTTGCTTGGTTTCCAAGGTGGAGGGTTGAACTCCGCCGGGGGTTTCTATGTGACGGGCAATGCCCACACTCATTGTTATGCAATAATGGTGAGGTTTTACAAAAAGGTAATTTTTAGACACCAAAAACACATTTGCTCACTACCATTATAGTACTTCTTTCATAAAAGGTTACCTTTGAATTAGGGATAATTTGCACCAGCGTAAAGTTATTCCTGGAATAACCTGTCCCAGAAAGGTTTTACCAGGGAAGTCTAGATGTAAAGATTAAAAAGACTTTCCCTTCATAAATATACAGGGTATATCTTTATAAATATGGCTTTGTGAAGCTGCTGCCAGAAACAGCTTTTATCAAAATGAGGATTACCTGCAGGATATTGTATGCTTCAGTTTGGAGAAAGAGGTTCCCTACTACTGTAGAGGTCTTGAATTGCAGTGCCCAACAAAAGTAGTCGTACTACTTTTTAAACTGTCATAAGACTACAAAGCCCAGTATATTTAAAGGTGTATAGTGCAAGTTCCAGAGTTGTTGCTGAAGTATGCCCCGTCTGGTGACAAGTTCAAATGACACTAGTGTTATGCACACACAGCAAAAGAGGAAAAGACCTGTGTGTGTATATATATATATATATATATATATATATATATATATATATATATATATATTGAAGTTACCCCATGTTCTCTCGCTAATGAAGCAATGGCCTTGTTGGTTGTCAGGTGAAGGTGGGTGTGCAGCGTGTCACAGTGTTAGCGTGCATGTGTAATTCTATTTTCAGTCTCCTCTAATCCAGCCACCGTCTTCCGCATCTTTGCTGTCAGTTACCTGGATTGTGACAAACTGTAAGCGGGGCTTCATCATGCCAGCAGAGAAGGAAGAAGCAGGTGGAGGAGGTTGGCGCTGTGATTGAAACAGATGTGAATATTGCTGGATGTCTGACCACGCTGCACGGTAGCTTGACTCAGCCTCCTCCTACAACTCATGCAAACCGGGAGGAGGAATGAGAGGGATCCATGTGTACCAGTGGTGAAAACAATCCGCTGCAGCAAGCAAACGCTACCAGTGTCTGCCGGGCTGGGCTGCCATATCACACTTACAGCCAAAACTCGGCTAACCTGACGTGGAACATGAGCAGGGATCAGGCAGAGGAACGGAGAAGCTGGAGGAAGAAGTCATGGAAGAAGCCAGCAGCTGATGGGAAGAAGTTAAGAGCTTGAATACTGAAGGAGGGTAAGAGAACAGGCAAGCAAGAGGTAATCAGAAAAGATGAGGTTCAGGTGTGGCAGAGAGAAGGCAGAGCAGCTACAGGAGGGAGGTCAATTAAGAGCTGAAGAGAGAAACAAGATACCCGGAGGAAAATATCTAAGAGAGATCTAAACAGAAATGAAATATAAATGAACAAAAACAGGCTAATACACTTGGATTACAAGGAAATTAAAGGATCATAAAGATCCCAGGTTCAAACTAATATTTTCGATTTGACAAAACTTTTTTTCACTATTCTTTATTAAAAAAGGTGATATATTCCATTAAGTTTTATGGCTTTGATGTCGATCCAATAGAGTTTATTACACAGTTCTTATAAAACAAATGAAAATCATATAAAAGAAGTAAAGGAATTTAAGTTCTCTTCTTCAACTTCTATGCAAATCCAAGGTTTAAATAATTAGAAATTGAATGAAATGTGAAAAAAGAAGGAAGGAAGGAACGTTCTGGAAATTGTCATCACCGCTGAAAGGGAGCTATTTGTGATTAAATGGATTCATACAAGCAAAATTACCACAAAGAGAAAATAGATTTTTACATAAGTAATAGAATATGCTAAATGACAACATGCACATAAACTCTAATTATGGACATAATTTGCATGACAATACAATTTAGTTTGGAAAATCAAAAGCATTTTCATTTATTTAATTTTACAAGCATTTATTTATTTTTTTGTCAGTTTATTTATTTTAAACAAGACATTACTCACATTTTCGGGTGTGAACAAACCCAGAGATATATATAAAAAAGAAAGACAACCCTCTCAAACAATTACTTTCTGGCCTTCATTCCTTTTCATTGTCACAAACAGATTTTTGATCCCATTTAAAAATACAGAGAAGGATCATTTTGAGTTTTAAAAAAAGAAAATTTCGAATGCTGGTTTCTTTTGTTTGCATCACTGTCAGCCTTCGTTGTTGGACCTCAGTGTTTGTGGAAACCAGTCACGATGTGGTGGGGAGAGAAATGATTTTTCAGTAAAGGTAAGTGGTTTGCTTCATGAATGATAATCATAGAAGCTTCAGTTGCTTGGTTACTCTCACATGAAATCAGAATTTTTGGGAGGGGAAATTGAGGAAGATTTTTTAACCCCAGGGATTTGCGCCTTCCAGTTGCTTGGTTCTTCCAGCAAAGCTCAACCTTATTTTGGAAACCAAAAAATCAAACAGCTCCTTACTTGTTTTTATATGTATTAAAATGAAAGATTGTGCTCTGATTTTTTTTTTCAAATCAAATATCCACAAAAAAAATTGACTTGGACTTGATTGACTGAGTTTTACAGTGTAATAGGTTTCTTTAAGGTTTATCACCTCATCAGTCCTCTACATTGTGTCAGTACTAAATCAATTAATCAAGCACACAACGAAATGGTTGTGTTGATTAAAGAGACTTTAACTCATTAAGAGAGCCATGCTGTCATTTCTACCATTCATTAACATCTAGCTTTCAGTGCCATACATGGATGGTCTAAGAAGCTTTTAGTGGCCAAAATCTAATTTAGCAACTTAATCATAATCTATTAAATGTCATTTTTTCACACTTTCAGTTCTGTCTGTTTACGATGGAGATATCAAAATAGTTTAAAATAAACAACATGAATTTACTGTGTTGTTGCATGAATAAATAGCTTAACGCTCTCTCCATGATGCACTCGTGCCCGCGGTAAATCGTGTGCAACCATTTTAAGCCTTCATTGACAGAAATGTGCAACCTGCTTATGATCTGCTTAACAAGTAACAGATCGCAAACTTCTCAGAAAGGGGGCGATAATCCTTACAGCCTATGGAAAGAAGTTGTTTTTGAGTCTATTAGTTTTTGATTTAATGTTTCTAAAGCATTTACCTGATGGAAGTGGGTCAAAGAGTTTATTACCCAGGTGGGTGGGATCTGTGTCAATGCGTCTGGCCATTTTCTGGACTTGTGCAACATAAAACCGTGTCTAGATCTTGTAGACGGCATCCCAGGATCCCCTGTGCTGTCCCCAGCACCCCGTGCTAGATCCTTCCTCTCCCGTACTGTGCGGCTCCCATACCACACAGTTACGCTGAGTCATAAAATGCATTCTATTGTATATAGCTACTTTCTATATGAATATAGCTTACAGAGAATAAAAACCCATACTGAGGAAAAAAACTTGGCTGTAAACTGTGGGATTTAGTATATTTAAGTTCGATTTCTTCCTAAATTGATACAAGCTGTTGCTGTTGTTGTAAAATCAGATTCTTTACTGCCACATTCAAAGATTTTCATTGCTGTTGTCTGCAAGAGCAAGATTGCCTTATGTAGAGAAATGGATGAAAGGAGCACTCTTGGGGGCATTCTTTGGCATTACTTCAAATGTAAATAACATTTTAGGAAGCCCTGTGGGTCTCAAATGTCTTTACCTGTTGTTGATACAGAAACTGTGGATTATTAAGGCTCAATTTTAGGAGATCCATCACTTCTTCTCTGAGAACTCATTGTTACACTCTGGTTATCTATAGAGGTATAAACATTAACACATAAGAAAAAATAACACCTCCAAACAGATTTTTGGGTGTTTTGTTCTTGTGCAGGTAAAAAATTTGCAAAAGGGCTGCATACCTGAGAATGAACTGTTTTATGCTGCTTTCACAGAGAGACAGCTATCAGAAAAATGTAAACAATTTTCATTGTGACCATTCAGTCAAAGTGATGATTTTCAACACTGAATGCATATACATTGATTTATTCTGGCAAAGTGCATCCAAAAAAAATCAAGGAAGCCAGATTTGTGGGGATTGAGAGATGATCCAAAATTTCTGATTTTACAAGATATGCTTGTTTTACATAATATAGTCAATTTATGCCTTTAATCATGGCAAAAGATTTTTCTCAGAGATGTACGAATTTTCTCCCAAGTATGTTTCTTTTTTTTTTTGGGTGTGGAAGTTTACTCCTTTGTGACCAATAATTTATTTTATTTTTTGGAAAATCAGGAAAAGGAAGTCATAAGGTTTACAAGAATAAATAACATTGCGAGAGTAAAGTTTTATAATTAAGAGAAGGAAGTCAAACAGTCGTTTGTACAATCATTTCAAAGTCCTGACACTAATAACAATTTAAAGCTGTTTTGCTAAAAATATTTAGTATATACTTATTTGCGAGATCGATACCACAGTACAGCTTTACAAGATACTCAACATTTCTCATTTTAACAAATGTGGAAGACTGCTCCTTTTTGTAAGAGTTCTCATAAAATTAAAACTATAATCTCGCATTTTTAGGACATTATTGTATTTTCCAAAAATAAAACAAAATTTGGGGGTCGGCAACTCTGGTACTGTTATTTTGGGGGTCGCAGGTTGATAAATTTGGGAACTTCTATCCTATGGTGTAATTTGTTTGAGCAACAGATTATTTTCAGCTGAGAGGAAGTGGCTTAGATAAACTCATCAACAATGCAATTTCTGTTCTTGAATGCTCTGTCGACTGAGTGCAGGTGGTGGGAGAAAGAAGGGCTCTGTTGCACAGTGTTTCCCACTCCATTCATGAATCTATTGCAGACCTGGAGCACTCCTTCAGTGACAGACTGCTGCATCCTGAATGCAGAAAGGAGAGTTATCGCAGCTCCTTCCTCCAGCAGCTGTTAAACAGTTTATCATTCCTTCTCTTATTTGCACAGTTTTTGATTTCTTGTAAATAGTCTGTTGTTCATTTTTTGCACATTTCCTTTAATTTGGGTATGCTATTTTTAATAACTGTAGCATTTACTTATATATTAAATCTTTCCTACTGTATGGTCTCTTATTCTTATTTTGTATATTTTTAAAATAGTTTTTCTTTGTATCTGCTTTCATTTGTGTTTTACTACACCTTGAATTTGCCCAGTGTGGGACAATAAACGATATTTCAAATCTATTCATATGCATCTGAAGGCCGGCAGGTGGACACTTTTGACAATGTTGTGTGTCTGCCAAAAAAATCCCTGACATCTTATTTACAATGATCATGAAAAGAAGAATAAACGACAAGCAGCTATATCATTGTCAGCCTGCGAGAGTTTGGGCTCATTCAACTGCTGTGGCTAAACGACAGCTATTTCCAAGTTCTCTAGAAATCTGAATATAGCAGGCTCTTATACTGCTCTTCAGTAAAAACCAATAAAAAACATAAACATTTAATAAATTATGTTTATATAATCATTTATGATGCACACAGCATCATAAATTATGTTGTGTGCATCATTCCTTCTGATTAGACACTGAGATATCACCACATAAGTGCTTTAGTTAAAATTATTTTACTGGCAGAGTTGTGGCCATTGTTCAGAAGCAAAGAGAGTTTTGGTGAGAAAAAAACATATTTTTAAAACCTCTTTTTGTGGTGTATCTGTGTGGATATTAGGAGATTACTGAAAGCAATGATTTGAGGCTCACTTTGCACAGTCCCAATATCACATTGTGTGCTGGAAACCACAAAAAGAATGAGGCTTTTTTGTACTTTTTTCACATTTTCATTGGTTTGCTCTGACTCCATTTCTGTTAAATTTCAAATGCACGTTGTACTATGTAAAAAGAAAACACAAGTCACAGTAGTTCTGGGTGAAATTTAAGTCTGCTTTAGCCATGCCATCTTCCCCCTTTGGATTTAGATTTTTTTCAACCTCAAGGTCCTCCACCCACTTCCATAACATGGGTATTACAGCAAGTTAGATTGCACTTAAAGAGACTGGTCAGGTGCAGATCTTTAAAGAAGCAGAAAAAAAATATTCATTTGAAATAGAACTGGAGCAGCATGGATCAAACATATCGTAGATTTCTACAATCAGAAAAAAAAAAAAATATGGCCACTCAGCATTGCTTGCAATTCAAGGTCTTTTAGATCACATTTCGTCTTGTTGAAGAGGGCCCGGAAAAAGAACGACATCAACTTCATGTTGTATTTAATATATCCTCTAAGACTTGTGGTATTATTGTCACAAAGACCTTGCTTAAAATCAGACATTTTGACATGAAACAGCAGGATGAGCTCAGCTGTTTTAACAAGGGCTGAACTCTAGTCCTGATCTTGTGAAAGCTGGTCGTTAATAACATTCTCAAAAGCAGGACTTCTTCCTGCTGGTAGTCAGCCATCGGGTGATACATAAAAGCTTGAGCTATTCACAATAACACCATCCACCTTGAAATAAGGCAGTTAAATGTGTTGGACTGTTTACGTGTCCAAGGTGTACCTCGCCTCTCTTCGTCTGCAAAGATTAACCTCAGCCTCTCCGTGACGTTGATCAGTACAAAGCTGGAAATAAAAATGAATTAAGGGAAGAAAAGAAGAAAAACGAAGGGGAGGGAAATCACCCATTGATGTTTGGTTTTCCAACATTTACTTTCAGTTACCTTTCATTACCATAATCTACGTAATTAATTTATTGAAGGTTGTTATTGAAGGTTTGCATCGCAGTCAAGGTGTTCCAGAGATAGAAAGGCAGAAAACAGAAGAAGTCGTGCAGGGAGCTACAGTCCAGGAAGATAGCAGCACTTCAGCCACTGAACAGATCCTAACTGACTGTAACTTGTGGAAATCTTTCAGTATGTAACTCTGACTTAATGCCAGCTTAGGCAATGTTCTTTTCTGCCACTCTTTGGCTGCTATCTGTCAAAAGCCCTACATCGTTATACCGGTGAAGCATTACTTATCATGAAAGCTAATTTAAAAAGCAACTCCTCTTCGTCTTCTTCCTACTACACTTTTCAATTTGCCGATTTAGCTTTCAAAGCCTGCAATGTAACGTGCTAGACAAGCTGAAAATTGAACTGATTCTTTTTTTTCTCCCCCTTAAAGTGATCTGTCACTGTGAGGCCAGCCAGCAACTATTACACCGCTTTCAGCACCTTTCCAGAAAAGACGTCAGAAGCCACGGGTGGGCCTTGAGAACAAACACATGTTCCACATCTCTTACTGTGATGGTCCGTCATATCCTACTGTCTTCTCCTTCTGTCTGTAAACAAACACTGACAGTACCGGTTGTCACATCCTTTTTGTTTTTCGAGAAGAAACCATAAGCACCATCTGTGCCTGGATTGTGCATCCAGGTGGGGGGATATCCTTGTAAATGTTATTCCGCTGGCTGCGGACCATCGGCGCTCTGCGTAAAAGGTTTGGCTGAAGCATGCGTGCTGCTTCGTGAGATTGGACACCATCTGCGGGGTGTCAGTTGTCCGTCTGTGTGCGAGTCAGTAGGAAAAAGTGCAAGGATAAAACTTTGTCGGATTTGTTACTGCTCGAGTTTGGTGTAAAAATCTTAGCTGCAACGTGAGCAACATGCTTTTGGCCAATGTAAGCAGAACAGGCACATTTCAATGAATTAGAAAATAAATCATTTACATTCAGCAATTCTGTTGAAAAGCTGGAAATCAAATGTATAGATTTATTACCAACAGACTGACATATTTCTTATTAGAGTTAAGGCTTATAACTAATGAAAAACTACATTCATGTTTCTCCGAAAATTGTTATAGTATGCAAGACCAATGCGGAAATTATTGTTAATACAGAAATGTCTGTGTACTGAAAAGCATGTCCATGCACTGTGCAGTTAATGCACTTAACACTTGCTTAGGGCTCTTTTTTGGGTGAATTACTGTATCACCTGAAGGTGGCATTTAGGGGAACAGCTCCTGGGTCTGATGAGGTGTTAAGAAAGCCCATCATCTTCAGCTCATCTGTATTGTTATGTGTGGTGCCGCTCATCCCCTCTTGACAATGGTCCATAGTTTGTCAGTGGAGCTTAAGCCAGGTGAGTTTGCCAGTCAATCAAGCACAGAGATGCCAAGGAGCCAAGTTCTGCCAGAAAAAAATAAATCAGCATCTCCATAAAGCTTGTCCGCAAAGGGACGCATGTAGAGCTTTAGCTTTTTCGGGGTTCATTTGTGGTCCTCAACAGTCTGGGAAAGTATGGAATCTGTTTTGTCTGTTTTCCAGGTCCAGATTAGTTCTGAAAAATAAAAAATAAAGCTTCTATGGAGACATGCTTGGTCGTCCAGACTTCTTTTTGCTCTTCTTATTTTCTACAGAACAGTTTATGACACTTAATAATTTGAGTGGTCTTTACGTTGATATATATATTTGAATCACATTCTTAATATTTGATTTGCAGCCTATGTCCAGAGATTACCAATTTAACTGTCCTGCATAAATTATGTAGAGAAAATCTTCTGAGGGTATAGATGAATCCTTCTCTCGTTATTATGATCACACCTGGTGGGAGAAAACAGTCCTGTCGCTTTGTGCCTTCCAATCATTTCAAGAGGCAGAACTCACATAATTACACCTGTCAAACAGATTTCACACAGAATGCAAAGTGCATTTTTGGAAGTGGCATGGGATGCAAGTAAACGAAAAGACCCAATTAGATGCAAATTCACAGTTGGCAATTTGAACTGACAGAGTGAGAAAATGTCTGCATAAATAGAAAATGTTTCCAGTTAGAAGGGAAAAAAAAAATCTTGTGAATAATGGAGTTTTATAAGTCTGCCTTTGAGTCAGACCCAGTGAAAAGGAAAAGAATAGAAGCTGAAGGACAGGATGCTTCTAGGAAATTCAGGCAGAGTCAGAAATGATCTCTATTTACCTTTTAGAAAAGTAATAATTCACAAATGCCAAACGATGCGAGGCAAAAAATAAATAAATAAAAAGGACAAAGACAGTGAATTAGCTTCTATTCTAGAAAAATGCTTTCAGTAGCTTTTGGGTTTTTAAAGTGTCTTGGTATTTAAAAAGTATGAGGCAAGTTTATTCCCCAAAAAACAAAAAGGAATGAGAACTGAAGTAATAGAGCACAGTAGACCAAAGGCAGACTAAAGTACCGGAGCACAGATGGTCCCGGGTGAAGGAGCTGGAGGTGGGATGAATAAAGCGCAAGAGTACTGTGATGGAAAGGCCAATATGTAAGGAATCATTTTTCAGAGGGAAACCCCAGCTCCAAATCACACTGTTGGCCCCGGGGACAAGCATCGATCAGCAACAACGATGTTTGATCAGCAACGAAAGAGAAACATCATCCAAGCAAGGGGCTGACTCAGGAGAACAAAAAGCACTGAAATTTTCTCTGGGTGAACTGAGTGTAGAACAAAGTTTGGAACAGCAGCAGTGGATTGGGCCGACTGGAAAACATTTTTGATAATGCCAGAGGCAACAAATAGACGTTTAACAGACTCTTGAAGTGTGGGCTTGGCATCAGAGTGTTCAGCTTGGCAGTGGCACCATATGCATGCTGCGTAGCTGTGGCAATGTTACACTGGAGGACTGGAGAAAAATAACATCTCTCTGTTGGGACAGTGAAGAATGCTTCACAGTCAGATTTAAAAAGCTGATTTAATACCAAGAAAGTCAGAAATGTTGAAAATGTGAAGGCAAAAGGTTGACCACACTTAAATCAAAGATACTTGTAAAATGAATGTGATACTAATGGAAACACAAAAGTCTGAAGAACAACAAATGCCACGTGGTCCCTAGATAGAAAAAGACAAATGTGTCACATCTATTTTAAATAATTTAGATTACAAAGCTGTTTTTAAAAGTTCTCACACAAGGTGTGACATTCAATTCAATTCAATTCAATTTTATCTATATAGCGCCAATTCATGAAACATGTCATCTCAAGGCATTTTCCAAAGTCAAATTCAATCAGATTATACAGATTGATTTTACACAGGAGTCTTGTGAAGCAGCATTCACTCCTCCTGAAGAAGCGTAGAGCCACAGGGAGAGTCGTCTGCATTGTCCATGACTTTGCAGCAATACCGAGCAAGCATGGAGCTTGCTTGGTATGCTCAGTATTAAACGGGAAGGAAAAACCTCCAGCAGAACCGGGCTCAGTATGAACGGTCATCTGCCTCGACCGACTGGGGGTTAGAGAAGACAGAGCAGAGACACAAATGATGATATATGATGGAGCTTGTTTATTAAGGGCTTTATACGTTAGAAGAAGAATTTTAAATTATATTCTTGATTTAACAGAAAGCCAATGAAGGGAAGCTAAAACTGGAGAAATATGATCCCTCTTGTTGATTTTCATCAGAACTCTTGCCGCAGCATTTTGGATCAGCTGAAGACTGAACTGCATTTTCTCAGCTTTTCAGCATCACCCCTGGACAGAATGTTTCTAATTTTAAAAAAGGAAACTCTGGAAACCTGTTTAATATGGGATTTAAATGACGTGTCTTGATCAAAAATAACACCAAAATGACAACTTCTGTTTTGTCAGAATTTAAATGCAGGACATTTAAAGTCATCCAGCTTTTGATGTCATCAAGACATGACTGCAGTCGAAGTAACTGATTGGATTCATCAGGATTTATGGATAAATATAGCTGAGTGTCATCAGCATAACAGAGGAAATTAATCCCATGCTGTCTGATAATTTTGCCAATCGGAAGCATATATTAGACATCACAAAATAACAATTGATTTTCATTGCAAATAATACATACATAGGTTTTTTTCTCTA
Source organism: Fundulus heteroclitus (assembly GCF_011125445.2). Taxonomy (NCBI): domain Eukaryota; kingdom Metazoa; phylum Chordata; class Actinopteri; order Cyprinodontiformes; family Fundulidae; genus Fundulus; species Fundulus heteroclitus. The sequence continues at coordinate 1,586,440 of NW_023397186.1, read as the reverse complement.
TGAATTAAACAAAGATAATCATGGTCACATGTTTGTGAGTGGTGGTTATTGTCCTGATACGTAAATTAGAGTTTGGTTAGCCTCACTCTATTAGCCGTTACCATAGGCTATTCATCATTCACCGTTTACTATGAGACAACATTGAGAGGGATATTTTTTGGCCAACACATAAGATCCAAGTGATTTTACTTTGCATCTCTTCACACCAAAGCAAAAATCCTAGGGAGGAGATGGCAGCAGCGGGCTGTTCTCACAACTAATTATAGGAGCGAGCCGGCTGGAAATGTTGAAATTCCACTATAAAACAGATATGCTCCACTCCAACATGACACCCAAGAAAATAGTAAATTTTCTGACAACAATAAAATGTATGACAAGAATCTTCAATCTAAACGGACTTCTTCTAAGCTGCCAGAGAAAGACTGAGTTACAAGGCCACAGACCTTAATATTATGCAATGGAGCTGTGAATGGGATTAAACACCATAATACACACTGAAACCTTGGGTGATGTTGTCAGAAATATTGAAGAAGAATTTAATTTATCTGCTAAATAAAGTCGACGGTTTTATTGTCAAAGTGTTTCTCAGTGGACCTCACTTGCCCATTTGTTGTGGACATGAGATTTTTTTCAAGATGCTTAACAACTGGTTAAAAAACATGCAGTAAATCATCTGACCATTGACAACTTTAATATTTTCTGCACTGTTTGTACTATTCAACCACTTTTCTATTATTTTTGCAAGCATCATTTCCAATCACTCAGTTAGCCAAAGAGACATCATAAGAAAATGTATATTTAAGGACAATGCCACTGAAACCTTTAACCAAACTTACTCTTCTACGAACTCTTTGTCCTGTAACTCAGTAGATTAACTAGTAGATATCAACAAGGCTTGTTGTCCGACAATAAGCCTTAAAAGATTTCTCCAACTTTATAAGGATGAAGTCCGACTTCAGCGGCTGTTATAGTTGATTTTTCTGATCAGAAGTCGGGATTTCCGAGTTCTGACAGCAAATGGAATGCAACATTAGCATACAGCTTCAGTTGCTTTGTCTAGTAAAAAGTGATCAGGCCTGAAATATGGGTGTAGTCATTTTTAACCCCACTGTATGCCCAAGTGTATAAACAATGGTTGCACATGTGTGACGCAGGGCAGCAATATTCGGCGCAGACCGTGATGCCGCAGACATTAATATCCATCTTGTCATGTACACATCCAAGCTCAAAACCGAAGCGTTTATAAATCCCCACTTTGACCGGAGTTTTTGGGATTATTCGTTTTAATGGTGTATAACGCTGTTTATGAGTGGCTGAAAGGCATAACTGCATAAAAATGTCTTGTTTTTCCAAGATATCCTGCTACGTGTTGACTAGCCCTCAGAGAACAGACTTTAAAATACTTCTGTTAGTCTATAAATCACCGAATGGCTTAGCACCAAAATGCAACACAGATTTGTTATGAGTGTATCTGCATACCAGAACCAGAACCAAACACGGAGAAGGAGCATTTAGTTTTAATGCTCCACTCATCTGGAACAAACCCCCAGAGGACTGTAAAAGTACTGAAACCCTAAGTTCCTTTAAATCAAGGCTAAAAACTTTTTTTTTTAAAGTTGCCTTTGAATGTCAATGTTGATGTTTGTAGTACAACTTATCTTATATCTTGACCTGCTGCTACTATTACACAGCAATGTGCTTTCCTCTGTATGTTTTCTGTTCATGATCAACATTTTAAACTGTCTTGTTACTGTGCTGTACAAATAAACTTGCCTTGCAGCCCCAAACCAACAAACCTGCACAAATGAATTTGGCAAAGAATAAAAGATGGAAAAAGGCAGTGTTTATGGAAAAAATTGTTCAAGAAATACAATTTGATGATTGTTTAATTGCTACAATATAGGATTTGAACAAGACAAATACATGTGGCTGAGAACAAATATTTCTAACAATAATACTCATAAGAATGTTCCCAGTCTAAATTTTGAGGAAGGTTTTTATTACTTTCTCAGACTTCAGAAATGTACATAGACTTAAGATAACTCTCACTTTGAACAATTTGGGAAAGCCAAGATGACAATGTCATGGCTTTGTAAGGTTTTGACAGGTTAAGTCACAACATTTGAGTTAACAGAGGCACACCTGTGGATGTACTGTTGAACACACTAGAAACGCATTGCTTATTGCTGCTGCCACAATCCAGAGTGAAAATAGTCCTGTGGTGAAAGGTGGAGAGAAGTCACTACTAGCTGCATAGAGGGACTAGTCCAGTTTACTACATAGACTGCATCATGATGAAGGAACATCTCAAGATATCAATCGAGATGTTACATTTTCTGAGCCAAAGGGTCTTCCAGACCTGGACATTGGCCCTAATCATTGAGTCAAAAGTGTTACAAAGTTGGTCAATGACACCAACATAAATGTTTTGGAGTAGCCACCTCAAGTACTGATCTCAGTCCCATTAAAAATGTTTTGTCCCCCTCCCCCTAAATTGTACTGATTTATCTATGCTGAAATTGCTGTTGCAATTATTTTGCATATATGCAAAATCCACAGCAGAGGAAATAGGTACAAAACGATGACCTTAGTAAAAGAGCACAATCAATTGGTCAGTTAACCATATCAAATAGTGGTAAACAATGTGTAAACATGACATTTCTGTTTTTTTTCTTCCAGTCCAGCCATTTTAAACAGGTGAGAAATGAAGAAGGTGATTAAAAATATTCTCAGACAGGATGGTGATTATCTCAGATAAATACAGTTATACATTTGATTGTTTGAGTAATAGGTCCTTGAAATAAGATTGTTGATTGAGAGAAACATGTGTTCTCAGGGATTATTTTTATTTACCCTTTGCTAACAAATGCTATTGGTGCTAATTGTAGTGTTACTCAAAATCGAACATATGTTACTATGACAATGTCCACAGAACGTCTTTTCATGAATAAAGCTATCACACACGAAATGAACATAAAATGACCTTGGCAACAATATTTTCTCAAAATGGAGGAAAATAATGAGAGCAGATCATATAAAAACAAACAAAAACTCAGAATGTGTCCTCATCTTTCTCACACAATGCACATAATGGATGTTGTATGAAAAATAAGTCAGCTCTGTAGAAAAAAAACACCAGAACAACACAGTCTGCTAGCAGAAGCAAAGGAAGCCATGGAGGCCAACTATTCTTAACCTCAGCTCCAGATTGCACATCCACTCGGCGGCGAGCTATTTCAGCAGTTGCAGAAATAGAGACAATCACACGGACAGGAACACAGAACTTAAGCAGATACGTGAGGATTAACGAGTGGCTAATGGCAGGTGGATGATGGAATTGTTCCATTATTCCTCCCATCATCTGCTGCTGGCTTTCTGTGTTACAGGCACAGCAGAGGCAGGTGTTTTTGGGTTCAATCCAAAGCTTTTTTTTTTGGTTCACCCATAAACTAGATCTGAAATGGCTTATTTGTTTGTTGTAACAATCTATTTTTTTTCTTCAAATAAACAAACCAGCAGTGAAATTTTTGCCAAACCTCCTACAGATAGCAGGTGCTCCAAACTGCAACAATAATGGCAGTTCTTTATAGCAAAGTGGCAAACTTAACACTTTATCTAGCCTGAATGTATTTAATATATTAGATTAGATTAGATCAAACTTTATTGTCATTGCACAGGACAGGTACAAGGCAACGAAAGGCAGTTTAGGTCTAACCAAAAGTGCAATAGCAGGTGGATATTACTGTGAATAGAGTTTTACAGATATGTACAATAGCATAATATACAGATGATTATTATAACAGAGTTTACCTGTACTATGAATATATGTACAGGTGGCTATTACTATAGGCAGAATTGTGAGCATGATATACAGGTAGCTATTACTATAAAATTAATAATTAGAGTTTGGACAGCAGCTATTTAAATTAAAGTGCAGTGGAAGGTAATGGCATATTACAGTTAAAGTACGGTATTGCAAATGTATATGTAAACAATTGTGAATAAACAGTCAGCAGTGCAAATCAATATTCAGTCAAGGTGAGTAGTGCAAGATGCATGTAAACAGTCTTTACAATAGTAACAGTCAATAGTTACAGTCAATATCAGTGCAAGTTTACCTTCTTATTAGTTCCAGGATGAGTAAATTATCCATCCAGATAATCTACAGGTTTAAATTGTGATAACCTTTCAGTTGAATGTATTTTTTAAATTTCTTTGGTAAAATGTAACAGCACAGTTATCTCACATTAAGAATCTCGTATGTTCATATCTCCACAGGGGTCTTTCTGTGTGGTGTTCTCATGTTCTCATTCTAATGTTCTCAGTTCTCATTATCAACCAAGGTAAGGTTTGGAGATCCTAAATTACTTTACGCTTCAGCATCGACGGTGTGTTGGCCCAGTGATAGACCAGCAAATTAACCAGAATGAAAATGGCATCTCGCAAGTGGCCCCTTCTTTCCCCAGCCTTGCCTCTGTCAGTCTGCCCCAGGACAGTTGTGGCTACTAACATAAGTAGCTCACCACCATCAGGGTGTGAATGGGTAAATGACTGATTGTAGTATAAAGTGCTTTGGGGTCATCAGATTAGTTAAAGCACTATACAAGTACAAACCATTTACCATGTATCATTTAGGTGCTGATCTTTGTTAAGAGAGTTGTGTAAAGGTCCACCACTACTATTATGTAAGATCTCTGTTGCATTGTTCAGCTGCCATTTATAATTTTATTTTATTTAGGTCCTGTTTCTACTCTGTCTCGTTTGGTCTCTTTAACGTGCTCTCTATAGTTTCTTATGAGACTCATCTAGTCCATCCCTCTAACTAGTGTCAAAGCTGCCGACCCCAGTATTTCTGCTTATATTCTTGGCAGTTCTGTGTCCTTACTATCACCTCATGTATGTACATAGCTCTCAACTCTCACGCATTGACCGTGAGACACACGCATTTCATCAATTGCACACGCTCACGCGCATTACTTTGAAAATCTCAATCTTACAATCAAAATCTCACTCTTGAAACGCACGCGTATGGACGCTTCGCGTCATGGCGGAACCAATTTGCGGTACAATGGTTTCCGCATGTCCAGTAGTAGAGGGAACACAGCTGCAAGGACTGCCGCCGCGCAAACAAGTTTCCCTCATTCAAAGTGAAACACTTCTACGGTCCGTGTTGCGTGCAAATTAAATGGTAAGTCGTCATGTTTTATTAGTTTGAAATAATTCAAATTGCCTAATAATTTCTGAAAGCAAACTGTCGCCATTACTTTCCTTCTTTATCGAATGATGTGAAGTAAGAAAGTAAGATAGTCCGTTTAAAATAGTGACCGTCTTGAAGTGACACCCCCCCCCCCCCCCCCGTCGGACCACAATCTCACTCTCAACTGTCGTCAAAAGTTGAGAGGTATGTGTATGTACAAAGCGTGAAGCTAATGAGCTACATGTATCTTACCATCCTGAATTCAAGAAATCAGGAGTTTATAGTCCTTTGTAATACATTTGACTCACTGGGTGTGTGTGGAGTGGAAAACAGAGAACAACAATGTAAGTCTCTGAAATATGAAGGAGGCAGAGGCTGTAAAGTTTGCAGCTGTGACAAAACAGTATGTCAAAGCTCTGAGGCTTCAGCGACATTAACCGAGAGCGAGATGTGAGCTGTTATTGAAAATGATGTGCGAAAATTCCCGTAGAGGGTAATATGTCTGAAGGACAACCACCAGGAGCTCAGTGTCTCTTGTACACGGCTTCTCAACAGTGAGCCAACATTAATCATTCCCATTACTGCTGCTGCCCAAACTCTTCTCTTACCACCACTGCTCAGGTTTTAGTACAGACTACTTTAATGCAGACACAACAAGGTAGACAACATGGGGCTAATCTGATGTACTTTGCATAACTTTTTACCCAGATTGCTTCAGTTTGGGGCAGAAATGTTTCTTTCATACAAAACTTTTACCTCTCTTACTTCTTTCCTCGGGCAGAGACTGGAATGATGATGTTGGCATAGGGTGTACAGCTGCTGCTGCAGACAGTGGAGCTAGCTGGTGAAATGACTCTAATTACTTACTCTCTCTGACCATCATTCTTAGTGGGTGAGTTGATGCCAAAGTTAGCCATTTTTTTCCAGTTTCCAATTCTGTGGTAAAGAAAAAGGTTATTTCAGTGCTTTAAAATTGTTCTGCTATTCAGTTGACTCTTGACAGAATATGCTTAAAATTACTAAGTCAGCCACGAAAGGACCAAAACTAGAAATTTACAAAGTAGCCATCACCCATACCTCATGGTTTGGTGAGGTGGTTGGTCCTGGTGCCTATCTCCAGAAGTCATTGGGCAGCTTTGCGAGACACAAGGTCCTTTTTCCTCCTCACCAGTTGCTTCCATGAATGTTACAGTTTACAGTTACTCCGGGGCGACAGTGGCGCAGGAGCTTGTCCTGTAACAGGCGGGTTTCCAGTTCAACCCCCTGCTCTGCCCGCCTCAGCCGTGTGTCCCCGGGCAAGACACTTCAACTCCTTTTTCCTGTTGCCGGTGGTCAGAAGGCCCGGTGGCGGCGATGCGTGGCAACCTCGCTTCTGTCAGTCTGCCGCAGGGAACCTGTGACTACAACTGTAGCTCACCACCGTCAGCGAGTGAATATGTGCGAATGGGTGAATGTAGCGTAAAGCGCTTTGGAGTCCTCTAGACTTGATAAAGTGCTATACAAGTACAGGCAACTTACCCATAAAAACATAGACTAGACTAAAAATACTCTGATCTGTTGACTTCCGCCTTCCTTACTCCCTACAGGGAACTGAGGTATATTGTCTTAAAATCTGGTTTATGAAAACATAGCACAGCTAGTAGAAAAATGTATAATGGCATCTTTTTAATTGATGACATCTAAATGGACTTTAAATGTAAACTTCTGAAAAGGTTTGGTTACTAACTTAAACAGTCAACAATAAGCCCAGTACAGAACATCTCCACAGCTAAGTTTTATTTTTGTCACTTGCTACTTCTTTATTTTACTTGTCTCCTCTGCTGCTCAAACAACTTCTTTTGCAATTTTAACATGAAAAAGGAAATTAGAATAATTCATTACCAAGTTTTCCGTGCGTTTGTGTCAGCCGAGTTAGTCCCGGGAACTTTCTAATCTCCGAAAGTGCTGAAACTGAATCCTCCCAAATGAGCAAACAAGACAAAACCGTGCTCAAATACACATTCTCAGTGCAAACATAAACAGAAACCCAGTACAGCATACACACATGCATGCAAACTCAAGTTGTCCTGCAGGCTGTTGCTCATTAGTCTTCATTGACACACTGAGCGATGAACCCTGGATGGCGGATGTTGAGTCGGATCTCTCAGCCCCACTATGTTATCTGGAGCTGAGTGAAAAAAAAAAAAATGCATAAATCAACAGAATCTCACAGCATGAACCAGTGACCAAACTGGTTAATGTTAAGCTGCAAAGCAAAGTGTCTGGGACAACAGTGTCTGCATGGTGTACTCTTTTATCAAGCAGACACATCTGAGAGATAGCAGTGCCATGTTAAACAAAGCGCTACGGTAAGTCCCTTTGTTACTGAGCTCATTCTATCTGAAAATATATGACGTATAAAACTACATACGCAAGAAGAAGCTTGGCGTGTTGGTCTAATTTGCATATTTCAGAATATACCTAACTCTGAAAGCTTGCACGTGTGTTTTAAGTGCACTTTTAATCATTTCATGGCGTTCATACACACAAGTAATTATAGAAACATGATAGACCTCTTCACAACCTAAGTGTGCCTGTCTATTTACACTGTATGGTTTGTGTTTCTACCCATAGCTGATGATGAACTCTTCTGCAGAACCACACCACATAAATAAATTGGACTATTCATAAAAAAAGGTCACTTTAAATGGAGAATTATGGGAAGAACAAGCAGACCCCACACAACAAGGCCCATGCTGAGATATGAACCAAGGGCTGCTTTTAATTTACTTGTTCCACACTGCTGTGTGGAACAAGTAAATAAAAAATAAAAAATAAAAAAACACTTTTAAAAACATGTCTGTTTTTTTTTTTTTTTTTTTTTTACGTTGTCCAAACTGAAACCTTTCACCGGTGGTGAAAAATTTCACTCTTTCTGGTAACTGATTACTTGTGTGTATGTTCTTGGCCACAGATTACCCCCATTTTGTGTCTGTCTACTATTTTTTAGAGAAATGAAAAAGAAAAAAAAAAAAAACACAAGTAATGTCTGGATCTCTTGGACTTACCCCCTGACAGCTAGCTGTCAAAGCAACAGTTGACCTCCATACCCCCATGGTGTGATCACTGTAATACGCCTCCAGGTATCAGTGAATTGAAAACCAACTAAGGTCAGAACAATGGATGTTTCCAAAAAAATAAAAAATAAATAAATAAAAATGATGAAAAACGTTCAAGTTTTATTGGCTTTCCATCCAACTTGACTTCACCAGCTATATTTCAGGGTTTCCATGGAGCTTCCAGTTTTTTTTGTCACTTATGTTAACCAACCAATGTTAAAAAAACTGCTTTGGTTTGGGAACAAAAAGAGATTTTAAAAAATGGCCTGAAAGCAATAACATGAAAAAGAGAGACACAGCAGTAGTTTTTATCCCTTTGAGCTTTCATTCTTGTTTTATTGGAGTGAGCTGCCTGATCTACAGGCTGCTGGTGTCCAGAGCCTGCAAGAATCCTATAAACATTTAATGATTCATTGTTAGTGAGACAAAAGATTTCAGACCAACAATAAGTGTGCTTTGCTTTCTGTAGGTGTAACAATGGCTCGGTTCGTTACTGGACGAGTACACACATGCACCTTTACTGAAGCAGTTGGAACATGCACACTGCACTTTTAAGTTATTGGCTAATTTGTACAACCAAAATTAAAGAAATGCACACAATTGTTTTCAAATATATCTATTGAAGATTTTAGGTTTCCCATGTAGGTCCGGTAGCGGCACATCCCCAGGGTTCCAGCCAATGTGCAATCATTTGTGCAATATTTTGATTTTAGTAATATGTTTTAAGTAGTGTGTAGTGTATGTGTTATGTTTTGAAAGGTTTTAGTGTTGTGTGATGTGCTGTTTTTACTTGCCTTCTTCTTGTGTCCAGGTGTCTGGCCAAAGAAATTCCCCGTGGGACCAGTCCGAGCTGGACCAAGAGTGAAGAATGGGCGGGGCCAGGGGGGATGGGGGGCAGCTTATGATTTAAGATTGTTTGAGGAATTATTTATAGTTATGGTGTTTGGTTTTAGGATTTTTCTATTTAGTGGGTGGGTTATTTTTACATGGTTTATTGGTAAGTTTTAATGGTTACATTGGTTTTAATAGACCAAATGTCATTGTACATCCCTATTGGTTTTAATGGTTTTCTCTAGTCAAGTTTGAACCCTTTAAAAGGCGGCAAGTTCATTCACTGAAGTGTTCTGCTGCTAATAAAAACTGTTGCTGCTATGCCTCCATGCACTTTATGTTGCATTTTTTTTCACTTCCACTTTCTGATTGTTTTTGGAGAAAAGAAAAGAAAAGAAAAGAAAAGGGAGATTGAGGACCTCAAAGCTGCCTGGCTTTCATAACTTTTTTCAGTACACCACTGTTATTTATTCCGCTCATTGCCTGCCTCGGGGCTGCACATTGGCGCAGTGGATATCACTGTTGCCTTGCAGCAAGAAGGTCCTGGGTTCCAGTCCTACCCTTGCCCTGCATGTTTGCATGTTCTCCCTGTGCATGTGTGGGTTCTCTCGGGGTACTCCGGCTTCGTCCCACTGTCCAAAAACATTGACCTCTCTGAATTCTCCTTAGGTGTGAGTGTGTGTGAGAATGGCTGTTTGTCTCTGTGTTGCTCTGCATTAGATTGGCAACCTGTCCAGGGTGTACCCCGTTATTACAAGCTATGTTAAAACTGTTAAACTGAATTCATGTTTAAGATTTAATAAAAAGCTAAATGTGCACGCTGCATCTTCTGAATGAGAGTAGTGATGACCTATGACTTGTGCATTCTGTGTCTGATCGCATGTAACTGTCAGTGAACTCTGTAGCAAATACATGTACCATCACACTTATTGTGTTGTTTAAAAAATGGCAAGAGTTATGTAAAATTATTTAAAATTAGGTGGCATAATCTATATAATTAAATTGGATATTAGTGTATAAAGAACACACATTTATGGTGATTAATTTTGCACGCTCTGAAAAATGGTTTAGATTATGGTGGACACAGGAAAAAAAGGTTCCAACCTGTTTTTCTGATAGTTAGATTTATTTAAAGGAATTTGGAGAAATCCATTTTTAATCCTGTTAAACATTGATAAAAGTCACCTTTTTTTTTGCATGCTGTGAAAAATGGTTTAGTCAAGATGGACACAGGAAAAAAAGGTTCCAACCTGTTTTTCTGATAGTTAGATTTATTTAAAGGAATTTGGAGAAAGCCATTTTTAATCCTGTTAAACTTTGATAAAAGTCACCCTCTGTGAGGGGATAACAAGCTCAGATGGAGTACCCAAATGTAAGATTTTCAAAGATAATGGTAGAGAAAGAAACAATATGTTTTCTCTGGAGACCTTTTGTTTTCTTTCGGTAAAAGCAACTTTTTTGTGACTACAGAAAATTTAAAAAAAGATAGATTTCCAGGTTAAATGCATCTTTGACCTGGTTTGAGCTTTACCTTGAAGGTTTTTGCAAGGAAGCTCATTTCATTGTACCATTCAGCAGTCTTTTTGGCCAAATACACAGTTTATATTGTAAAAGAGTGCATTCTAAGACAAAAAAATAATTTAACAAACTTCAGGCTTTCTACAAACTGTTACACCTACACCCTTGTTGTTTTGGTGTCTGACATGCTAATTAGACCGGATTGTTTTTTCAACCCAGTTCACATGACATCTACAGTACATGTTTTTACACTATAAACTTGGTAATAACTACAGCTGTCATGATAAAAAAAAAGGGGAAAATAAATATGTTTTTTTTTCCTGTAAGCCAAATTTTTATTATTATTTCCTTTGGCCAGACAGCATATGCCAGTGGTACCATAATAGGGGCCGTAGGTCTGGATCTGAACTAAAAGGAAGCCTTATCTGCACCCAAATTGGTTAACAAGCGTCTTGTTGATTTTTAACCTGGTACATGTTTTTTTTTCTGCTGTTTACACTATTTCCAGATTTAAAAAGAAAAATTTGCTTTTGAGATAATTGTGGTTGTTATGGCAGGAGCCTGCAGGTGTCCGGTCTCTCTGCTGATAGGATTCAACCTGCAGAGAAGCACAAATAGATAAACAAGAGAAAAATCCTGCAAGAAAGAACATTTGCATGACTGTCAGAAGAGAATAACTGAGCGGAAAGAGTAAGGTGTTCATTCAGACCAGATCAACTTTTACATGTTTGTTATATGTTCTATATGAGAGTTTTCACCAAAAAAATAATTTTACCGAACAGCCTTTAAAATGTCTAAATGAAAATTTGTTTCCAACTATATAAAAAAAATACATTTAGAAAACAGAACTTTTGCTGAAATCAAGTTCCACTGCTACCAAACTTGAAGCAATGACCTGATTATAATTTGTAATTTCATACTACACTATGCTAATGCTGTCTAATCTGATAAACATTAATTCTCCTCACCAGGACAAATGCTTGAAATGATAGTGATTAAGAACCGCAGGCAAGTTGGCCATTTCTTCTGATTAAATTAGCTAAAATAAAAACCACTAAGGGGCTTGGCTGCTGTGACATCAGGGACCCCCAGGATGTGACATTTTCACCTCTTATTCATCCCTCAAGTCATGCACAGTTTCACCTCCAGTATTCTGCTCTCTGTAACAGAGTGATCTTGTTTTCTCTACAGACTCATAGTTTAAGATCTTAGTTATAAAAACAAGGCCAGAGTTGTGTGCAGTATTTGTTCCTCCAAACTGGCAAATTTAGATAGATGAATAATTTGAATTACACTTTTAAATGAATGTGATGCTTCCTTTGATGATATAATTCTGACTCAGAGGATTTTAAAATCTTTACAACAGATTATCATTTTCATCATAACTTTCATCTTACTATGTGCTTTTGAGATTTTATTGTTTCGACTAATTAAAGACTTTAATCCTAGTGCCCTGTGGTGAATAAAAAGTCTCACACTTCACAAGTTCAGCTAAACTGTATTTAACACTCCATCCTCATCCTTTACAACACATATCAGGTAATGTGTCGTGTAATGATTGGTTTGTGGTGTCTCTAACATGACATGGACTACCGGGGGAAAACGACATTTCGGCACCCGAAAACACCTCACTCTGACCCCCAAACAAGACGTGTGCGATCAATATCGGGTCTTATTGATCAGCTGGCCTCATAAGAAAGTTTGGAAAATCTGAGATTTGTGATTTCTTTGGTTTGTGTTACTGTACTTGGGGACCTTTTTAGACTTATGGTCGTTAAAAGGTTTGATAAAGAACTATATCTTTATTATCTTAAAGGGGCATTGACAACAAATTTCATTTTTCTGTGGTTTTGGGGAATATAATATGATCTGTTGTGCACCGATGGGGCTGTGTAAATGTCAAGCACAGGTACCAAAGGCACTGCTCATGTGCGGTCAGCTTTGTCTCTTCGCTCAAAAACAGACAAGTCGGAGAATGTTTTGTTCTACGTAAGTTATCTTTCTACGTTATTCATATTCTACAATTAGAGCACACCATCAAGCAAGCAGGGGAAGTACCACGCAGTAATAGACTGTGTTCAGCAGTTTTTACTGCAGACTGTTTCCTGAACATGGGTGAGTTCAAGTCAGGGTTTTTAAACAAACTGATTTTGGAAAAAAAAACAAAAAAAACTTCTGTACCAACACTGGAGGTGGCGACCACAACACTGTCATTACCCCTAAGTTCATTTAATTTCTATATGCTGTCTTGTCTGATAAACGTATGTGTAGTCTCTGAAGCAGCTGTGCAGCAAGCACTCCGCCCGGGTCCTCGTCAGAGAGCTCGCTGACCAGCTGCTGTGGACCGTGGACTTCGGTCCCACTGCGTGGATGATGAATTGTCCCGCCAGGTGAGAGCCTTTGGTCATCTTGGCCTCGCCTGTCTGACATCCTGCGACACAAATACTTCCTCTAACCATAATACCATAATATGGATTTGTGACAGAGTGTTGCACCAAGAAGAGAGGTGTGGGTGGAGGGGGCAAGGGTGTGTGGGACGCGTTTGACCGGTTTCCCAAATATGGTTATAGCCAGTTAGAGTGAAGTCAACTAGGTAGAGCCATATATCATTTCCGTGCCCAGCTATTTCACTGAGGAGGGAGCTCTGGACTGCCAAAATGACCCCTACATTAAGGTGACATTATTTATTTTACGAAATTCTTTGGAGAATTTACATATGTTGCAATATCACCTACATGAAATGGTTTATACAGTGAAGTTACCACTCTTTCAAAAGCTTCACTGGTTAATTATAAGCTGCTGAACATTCATTCATTCATCTAGAAAAAAAATCAGTAGAAGTGGAATCTTTGTTTTTCATTGTTTATATCTGTGTTATTCTTGTTTGTTACCTATGTTTTATATCAGTGAATACCTATAGTGGTGCCTGGAAAAAGTATTTACCCCTCTTTGCATTTTATCATGTTTGATGCCTCACAGTCCAGAATTAAAATAGATTCTTTTTAAACCATTTCATTCACAGAACATGGTCACAACTTTGAAGATGTATTGTTATTTTTCTTGTAAAGCAAAGGCCAGACAAGACAAAATAACAAAAAACATAACTGGTCACCCTCCTCTAAAGTCAGTGTAATTATCGTTTAAAGTTGCTTTGGATACATTTCATTGAGCTTGCCACACGTTGCCGCTGGGATTTCTGATGATTCCTCAAGGCAAAACGATTGTCTCCTTCATTTTCAAGTCTGACAACAGATTCTCAATTGGATTGAGGTTTGGACTTTGACTAGGCCATTTCTACACATTTAATTGTTTCCCCTTAAACAACTAAAGTGTTGCGTTGGCAGTATGCTTCAGGCCATCATTATGCTGGAAAGTGAACTGCTGGAAAGTGACACAGGTTTTGCTCAAGAATGTCCCAGTATTTGGTCTCGACATAGACCAGTTCCCTATTCAGTGCTGCTGAAAAAATTCCCAACAGCATGATGCTGTCACCACCATGTTTCACTGTAGGGATGGTGTTCTCAGGGTAATGTGGTGGGTTGGGTTTTTTCCAGACATGACATTTTACTTGATCTCACCTTAAAGTGAGTATCTGACACAGACTGTTACAGACCTGAGTGTAAGACTTGAGAATAATCTTATGCACAGTTAAAATCTGTGGTCCAACTGAGAAATCTGACTAAAGATTTTAATCTATACTTTAATTACAACTTGCTTAGATTCCTACGCTGCACTTTACTCTGGGCTTAACAAAACTCTAGTAGCTTGACTGCAGCTGGTCCAAAATGCTGCTGCTCTTCTTTTAAGTGCTACCAGAAAATGAGAGCACATTTCTCCCGTTTTATCAGCAATTCATTGGCTACTGGTTCACATTCGGATTGATTTTAAAATTGTTTTAATTATTTTTAAATATCTTCATGGACTTGCTTTCAATTATCTGTCCTGCATCATATGCTCACTCCCTTTCGTTTGCTCAGGTCTGCAGATGAGTTTTTATTAGTCATCCGAAAAACAGAGTGGAAAGAGGTAACCGCACTTTCGCTGGATTCAAGTAGCTTCATATCACGCAGGCCATTTCACTTTCTGGGTTTAACATTGTCTTAAAACACAGTTTGAGATGTTAGCTTTTGAAGTTTTTATTGTTTGTTTTTGTGGCTCTGCATTTTATTTTACGGTTTGCTGGCTTTAACTTTTTATTCTGTTGTGAATTACTAGTGTTTGGATTGTATAAATAATGTTCAGTTGAGAGTATTATCGGTTTTTAAAAAGGGGGAAATATGGTTGTTTTGCAAGCAGAATTTCCTGACTTTAATAAGAAAGTATTGTAGTTGATTATAAAAGGCACAATCTGAATTATTAGATTCACATCCAGGCAGTAAAAAACTACATATTATCATTAATCTACAGGTTTGTTTATCCATGTAGGTCTCATTTGTGAATGAGGCCGAGTTTCATCAAGTCTATATATGGTCCGACATTTTTCCCTCAGCTGAAACACTTGAAGCACACAGGGGTTCATGCTGCGTTTTTTCGCGTGATCCAGTGGACGTAATCCTCTTTTCAGCTCCATTCTAGACTGTTACAGTTTAGAATCTTTGTCTTCACATTTCACAGCAACAGATTTCTAATCTCAGTCTCCGCACTCACCGGACAAATCTCTTCTATGGAGCAGGGCGCTCTAGTGCATAAAATTACGCAAGCCGAAGGCTGAGTTTAAAGTTGTTCTCCAAACACGTTTTGTCTGTGGTCGGAGCGGAGGGAAAGATTACATTCTGCTTTGCTTTTTGCCCACTAATAGTGTTAAAGTTGGAGTTCTAGAGGAAATGTGGCTCTTTTTTTGTATTGCAACCCCAGATTTGATGAGTAAAGGCGCAGCTTTTCAAGCTCTGCAGCTCACTGGTTCCTAAGTGACTGTAGAGAAAAACAACACTTTGTTTTGGTAACATCTGGTACCAGCATAATTTATACTTAATAATCCTGGTTTGAGGCAATGGGGAGGATCGAACCAGCAACTCACCCGTTACAGGACAACCTCCCTAACTCTTGCACCACCGTCGCCTTGTGTAAAGATAAAGACTGTGAAGAGCTCTTTTAGAGGGAACAGGAGGAATGAGGGGTCTTAAAAAAGTCCCTTAAAATGGCCCTTATAAGTGCACACTTAAATTACATGTAACATAATTATGCGCACCTGAATTCAAGTGCAATGTGACGCAGCACGCCCACCGTAGCACCACTGGCTCTGTGTCGTTAAACAAAATAGCATGAAACACAACTATTAACTCTCCTACTGACTTTAATTGGGACATTTCGCTACGGGCGGAAGGACATTAAACGTAGTGGTTCACGTCCAGAAGACTGCTGATAAAAGCCCCTGGCTCTGAGGGAAGGGGAGAGGAGCAGTAAGAGCGTTGAGGCACAGAAACACAGCACATTTAATTCAGAAACAATTAGGAATTATTAAAAACATAAACCTTTAAAACAGACTAGGTGGCGTTTTAGACTGCATCTGGTTAGTGGATCGGTTTTCTGATCCATCGAGCAGCCATGATTGGTTCTGGATAAAGGCTTTATCTGGCAGCCGCGGATGGTACCAGCTTACTTTCACCACTGGTTAAGACCAAAATGATTTAACTCTGATTGCTCCTCTGTTAACAATAACTGCAGCACGAATAATTACTGATGGCCACAAGATGTGAAAGAAGCCAAAACAGCTCCGCAGAAGGGTTGCGTGTGTCACACGGTCATTGTGTGAGAGTTGAGAGCACTGCCTAGAATTATTTTTATTGACTGGAAACCTTTTTATTCACAAAGGGAGTTCTGGCGGGTTTTCACGTTTCAACAGCAGAGGCTGCTTTCAGCTCAATGAGCTGAAGACAGCCGTAGAGAAAACCACCAAGACTCTCACCTTTACTCTTGGGGATCAGGGATCTCCAATGAACTTACAAAATACAGACTGCAATTAAGTATCCCACCAAGGATAAAAACACACTAAAACACTGTTAGAAATCTTTAAAATATGCATATTGCGCTGCCACCAGGGCTGCTTTGAGACTTTCTGATCACTGTCTGCTTTATCTCATTTTAACCTATAGCTAGAAATGAAAAACTTCTAAGCCTTTGGAAATTAGGATCTCTGAGGGAGATGTAAATAGTCCCTTTAAGCATCATGAGTTCAGGAAAGCTCCATGACCTGGCAATGTGTCCCCCTCACACCTGATAGCTTGTTCTGACCAAGACTTTTACCTTCAGGTCTGCGCTACAGAGCGCTATTTACAAAAAGCAGACCCCACAGAGACAGAAGGATGTTGTGAGACATCAGTATGAAGATGTTGGGGCAGAAACGTTTAAGCAGGAGGCCTAGAGGAAGACCGAAGAGGAGATTTATAGAAAGAGGACATCAGGTAACTTGTATAAGTGAGGAACATGCAGAAGTTAGGGTTAGATGGAGACAGATGACATGCTGTGACGAACCCTGAAAGAAAGAAGCCAAAAAAAAGAAGCAGCAGCCACAGCGACAGTCTTCCCCCCAGGCTGTTCCTCTGATGAACAATGAGTAGTCACAGTCCCTCTTTGATTCAACGCATATTTGCATCAATGCAATTATGTCTTATTCTTTTTGAAAACACTCTTTATATGCATAATACAAAAAAATATATTTCCCTTTTGCATATTTATACATTAAATGTCTTCCTTGTTTGTGTCGACAAGCTTGCCGATTAAAGCTGATTCTGATTCTACTATTTCATTCCAATAATCAGTCAATACAATGTAACGAGGCCAGATCAAATGCTTTGTACTTCATGTATGTAACAGGACTCAAAGTTTAAGAAGATTTATTTAACTATATAACAAGATGTTTTTCAAAATGCAAACATACAGAGCAATATGAGGAACAGCAAGACAGCACCTACATAATATTTTAATAATCCTGCGGCTTTAATAATATTTTTTATTATTCTTTAACATAAGTGGTATAAAGATTAACAAATACATGTAGCAAAGCAATCTGACATTTGTAGTAGTGGTGATGTTGAAATAATACCATTAAATCTACAATTGGAATTGTGTTTTACTGCTTTATGCGGCCTCTGTTTTAAGCAGTTTTCAATTCCAGGTGAACGATATATTAAAGAGGCCTTAATCAACAATTAAAGCTGCTCTTTTATGCAGAAAATAACTAGATTCAGACACTGTATATTAAATGTAGGTTTCAACAATCTAAAGTCCTTTGTAAAAAATTCTGTCAGGTAAATCTAAATGTACCGGGCTTATGCACACACTGAACCAGTGCCTGTTCTTTAAATATGCATTAAAGGATGTGATTTCATTCACTCCTTGTTGAAGGCCACATTGGCAGAGCCTTCCAAGTTCAATCTATTAATATCTGCATTTTTTTCTAAGCTGTGTGAACTTCAAGTGGCAGATCAGCCTAATAAGCACCACTGCGTTGGCTGTTATGACACTTCCAACCACATTCATTTACATCACTCTCTATGGCAAATCCTGCTGACAAATAAGTTTCTACTCTAAGTTTTCTGGTAGGTAAACATGCTGGGAGCTGGAGGGGGGGGGGAAGAACATAATTGACAAGCAAAGAGAGAGTAAGTGGATTAGGGTGGATTAACTTTAAAGAGTATACAGATGAAGAACCTCCTCCATCAGTGAAAAGAGGATAATTGGTGTGATCTTCTGACGTTAGCCATCCTCTGCAGAATAACAAGGTGACGGTGAAAAACAATGTTCCCCTGCAGCGCATGCACATACACGAGCTAAAATGGATACCAGGGTTCACAGTCACCACTCATACACCCACAAATATTCAGGCACAAACAGTCAAACCCGTAACCTTGCAAACTGTATCTCCTTTGTATATGTAGTACCCACTCACTGGACTCATTATTCACTAATGCGTGTAATTAGAGCTCTTTGATCAGGACGGATGAATACTCAAAAAGTACACTCGGTAGAAAAGGAAGAGGTGTTGTGGGCATTTGTTGTGTTGTGGGTTAAAGGGAGAGTTCGGGAAGGCATTAGCTGCTTTTTGCTCTGAAATGCCTCGTAAATATATCTGCACAAATTGTTGCATTTTGTTTTATTGTAGCTGTAAACTACAACCTATTTTATTATAATTTTATGTGATAGATTAACAACTGGTAGCATGTCGTGATGTGGCAGGAAAAGGGTACATTTGTTTACATATAAAACCTGAAAAGCGCGGCATGTACATGTTTTCTGTCTCTCTTACAATATCCTTAACTAAAAATCCAGCGTCACCCAAGTCTCCCAACTAGTAAAAAGAGTTGCCCTGATTGTGATGTAGTAAATTCACGAGTTGTGTGCCGGCATCAGAGAAGATAAGGACAGCTTGTTCGTCCTACTGTGATCACGCTTGTTTTTGAAAGACGGTATGTTCTTGTGGTTGCATGGTGGATGCTTTTTAAACATTAGTGTAAGGGAATGATAATACCCGGAACCACTCTTTACACCATCACCCGCAATGTACATATAAATGTTCCCGGACATATTCTCCTGTCCTTGTTTGACTGTTTGTGCACGATGGAAGGAATCAGATTAGTTATTTTTCCTCACTCTTTGAACCTCATGGTGTCACATTTATATTGACAAGAAGTCAGGTTGGCTTTCCTTTTCCACCCTGTCAGTTGCAGTTGTGAGGTATACTGTTCATTTTTAAATAGCTGATCAGTACTTTGTGAGACGGGCAAAAGCTTGGGACACTATTGAAGAGCCTTTTCACTTAAAATGCATGAACTCAAGCTAGATCATACCAGCTTCCTTCACCGACAGAAAAACCACATGCTCAGCAGAAATACTAACTTTTCAAGGTGAAAATATTTGCTAATTTGCACTTGGGCACGTGTGATTAAGCTTGAAAGGTTGGCATAGATTTAGAATCTCACACGCAGCGAGCTTAGTTTTCAGAAACCTACATGCACCAAACGTTGTTGTAGTCAGTCCATCTATTATCTGAGATTTAAACTAAAGACTGCCAATGAAATGCACGCTGCTACTTTCTGCAACATAAATTCCAGATTTCTGGACTTTTTTTGCACAAAGATGACACAGACATATATAGCAATATTTGTAGTTAAACTTTATCTCATATTTACACATTTAGGATGTACATTACACTTCAATTTTACACATAACTGTGTCACACTTTCTTATTGCCAAAAATGTGGAATTAATATTTTTAGTTTAGGCTACTTACTGTTTTAAACTGTAAATAGCTTCCAATTTGACAGTCAAATTTTTGATGATACTCTGGAAATGTATCCACTGAAAAACAACTGAGGATTATTCTGTTCTATTCTGGGACAAATTTATTCCCTTTTAAGATTTGCAAGTTACTTGTCTTTGTGATAAAATATTACCAGTCTTACCAACCAAAATGAGAGCTGGTTTCAAATCATGATTCCTGTATCCATACATCTTTGCAAAACAGAATCCCCGCATTATAAATTGAGTTCTTGTCTTATGTGTCCAAGTGTTGATTTTCATTTTAATTTAGAACATGAATTTTTCAAGCAACGGGGCCTGAAATTGCTTCGTGCTTCTACTGACTTTGTCTTTGATTGGCTGTCAGGCACAAAATTAATAATTATGGTTTCAGTGTCTCCAGCATTAACATTCAGACTCAGGTGAATTTTAGTGATATCGGGGGTTGAATGGACATTATCATTATCATTTACTTGTCGCAACAGGAACTTCAGACTCAGCAGCTTCTCCTCCTACACACATTTCAGCCAAAGACCCAGCATGCCCGGAGAATGATTAGTCTGATAATTAGAGTGGCAATGCTATTATTGTAGCTAATGCTTCCAGAGCAGACTCGTATCTCGTTAATCACACAAGGCAGATGAGTAATTTTTGACAGTGAGGATAGGTGGCCACCTCGGCCCAAATAGATGACGGTTGTAAGAAGATGACTCACAAATCTTCAAGGCCTAAAGGTGATGTGTGGCGAGCCTTTTAATGTATAAAAAAAAACTGTTCATGCTACTGATACGCAGTGGGCTAGTGCGTTATCACTGTAAGGAGAAACAGAAAGTATTCAGCTTTCAAGAAATATTCACAAAGTACATTTAAAGAAAAAAAAATGTCATCGTCTCCTCAATGGTTTATTTGAATATGTCGGTGGAGGTCTTAAAGTTGAAACCAATTACCGTAGGCAAAACAAGTACAAGTCAACATTTTTCTAATGGGGCCACTGACATAAAACTCACAACCCAAGTAATCCAGAATTCAAAACAAATTCCACAACATCCATTAAGAACATGGGTCAGGGAATAAGTATTGAACAAATGAAGAAAAAGATGTGCAAAAAGACAAATATATTTAGAAAGCATTCCTGCTACTATGTCAAAATGAATATTTTACTGGTTTAATTTTAACGGATGGTCAGAGAGTCTTAGAAAGGCATGGAAATAATTTTTCCCAGGAAAGGAATAAGTCATACACTTGACTGGAATAGCCTCCATGCTCCTTTAAAGTTTCCTGCTGACGATGTGAACAAGCAAGTGAAATACTGTGAGAACACGGTCCGTTTAGGATGAAGCCAAAGCTTTTGCTCAACTGTAAACTTTACGTGCAGGTGCCGCTCCCACCTGCACATGTTCTAGAATGGTCTAGTAAATTACCTCACTTGTATTCAACTGAATATCTATGGGAATAACTTAAGATTTGAGTGCATAGGAAGGACTCCCAGAAGCACATCTACAAGATAAAATATGTTCAGAGGTTTAAAGGGGCCCTAGTCATGTATTTTGGCCATAAAAATAAAACGTAGAAATTTACATAATCATCCTCAAATGAAAAAACATACGGCAAATGTTCATCCTGATAGTGTTTAATTAGTCCTATTTGAACCTGAAAACAACTTTGCGCAGGGATCGATCAGCAGACATGGGCATTGTTGCGCCATCTGCCAGCAGTACTGCAGAATTACCAGAAAGCAACAAGGTGACACTTGTTGCAGCTGCTCTAAGAGCCAACCAGACCGTCCTGCAATGCCTCGCAGTAAAGTGACGGCTTGGCAAGGTAGAAAACCAACCCAGTCTACAGGGTTATGGTTACTTGGCCTTTTTCTTTTCGCACCTACCTGCCGGGCGTTGTTAACGAGCTCGGCTCCATTGCTTAAAACACAGAGCATAAAACACAGAAATTAAATGTGATAAGCCAACAGGGCGCTCTAATTTAATTGGAAAACCTCTGTATGCAACAGGAGTAAGCTACTGGCACATAAATTTGTAGAGCCACGGTACATGACTAAGCCCCTTTAAATTTGTACTTTCTACAACACTTACAAATTATGCAAAATAACTTGTTTTCCTACACGTTAGTCTTGGCAGCATGTCCTTAATGTGTGTTGTTCATTTATCGAACATCGAGAGATGTGGTTAAAGCCTTTTTGCAATCAGGACATTTTTATGGCATGCTTAGCATGCTTTCCAGAAAATAACAATAATACTTCATCAAATATACTATCGGTCAACTGACAATAAAGTTCAATCTCCACCCTCGTTCAAGACATTTAGCATCATTTTTTCATTTGTAGGAAATTCATGCTTTTTTCTGACTTTTTCATCCAGAATATAAACTTTAATAACAGCACAAAGGAAGGTTGAAGAGCCTCTTATTACAAGGAAATAAGTAATTGCATTTAAAAAAAAAAAAATGAAATAAAGTTTGTTTTTAATCAAGGACACAGTCAGATGGAGGTGACGCATGCAGTTATCTGGCTGTGTTTTAACCGAGTCAGTTAAAAACTTACTTTCAAGTTACAATTAAAGAAAATGTCTGTTTAGGTAGAGAAAAACACTGCTGCCATCTGCTGATGCAGAGAGGATAGTACAATTGTACCTAAAAAAAAGCTAACCGAGACAATTTGTTTCCTGTTAAGTCTTTCTTTAGGATCAGCTTTTAATCAAAAAGATAATAATGATCATTTCAAGCCCTTATCAATTCAGATTTGTACATCCTAGTAGCTGCTCAAACCAGCTGCTTTAAGCAAATCTCATATGGAGATGCTTTTATTGTTGTTTTTTTCTCTTTCGCACAATAATAAACATTTTCTTGATTTTATAGTTGGGTGGTAAGGCTTACAAAAGTTTTTAACAATACATTTAGCTAGTTTTTTTATTTTATTTTATTTGCTCAGAAAAAAAAAGAATATCCAATGGATTATTTGATTGTTATTTGAGATGCTAGATGGGAAAATAATTCAAAAATGAATTCTCTCTCTTATCTATTTTTTCCTAATTGCAAGCTGATGTAGATATGCCAAAAAAAAACCCACTTTATTTGTATGTTGGTGAGGGATTAGTCTGAGGGCACAACAGTGTAAGACATTGATGAAGGAGAAACGGAGAAGAAGCACCCAATGACCAGCCTGCACACGCCAAAGACATTAGACATTGTGCCTAATTTTTATTTATTTTTTAATGGATCATTCTTTATCCTTTCAGGAAGGTACATTTTCCAAATATACATATTTTGGTCCAAAACTTGAAGATTTTGGACCATTCTCAGTGTAAACTCTGGGCAGACAGTACCTGCATCAGACTCTGCTGGTGACCCACCTGCCGAGAGAGAAGAGGCCGAGAGAGCTGGTGGCCCAAGCCAGTTCTGAGAAAATGAACAGCATCTAATGTAATATGGAGCAACTTCTGTCCTGTCAAATGATATGGCTGTTTTCTGGCACCCAAACTCCAGGCTTTTCTCTGTTCTGAGGGACCCCTCATGAATCCAGCCCAAACTTTCCCTCTGACTCCAGACAGGCATTTAGACATCAAAACTATGTACAGAAATCACACGTTTACCCTTTCAAATAAAGACCGTTTGATAAGGGTCCATCTTTATCATCTAAGTGACTAATTAAGTAGTTAGTTGATTTAAAACTGAAGTGTTAATGTTACGATTCTAAGATTAAATGTATTTCTATATGTTTCTACTTAATCTAATGTGTGCAGTTTAGATTCCATTAAAAAAGAGATGTTGACATTCAGAGAGAAATATCTTTAATGGCTTGCCTCTGATAATGTTTTTTTTTTATTTAATAAGACTACTATGATTTCTAATACATGATGATTGTGAGCAGGCCTTAGTAGTGACACATTAATCCAACTCATCTACACTACACCACTTGCATTTGAGGGTTAGGTGTTGAGCTACCATAAATATTTGCCTAATCTTTTTTTGGCCATAGCAAAACTTACAGATTCCTGCGTTCATTACCATGATTCATATAGTATAAACCCAAATTTTGTTATTAAACCAGTAAAATCCAATTATTGATTGAAAATACTCACCTGTACACTGTGACTTGTCTTGCATTGTCTACATTTAAATTGCTTACTTTTAAATGACTGCTGCACCTCATACTGTAAATTCAATTCTCTTCATTTCTAAAAGTTATTTGTCACATTCTTTTTGTCCCAAATGTCACGGGAATGTTAATTTTTGTCACAAATGTAAAGTTTATACTTACATTTTTAGTATGTACTAAAGCACAGTTGAGCAGTTCTTAGCACTGTTGCCTCGCAACAAGAAGGTCCTCGGTTCGAATCCTGGCCCTGGGGTTTTGATGCGTGCCGTTTGTAGGTTCTGACCATGCATGTGTTTCTTCTCTCTGGCCAGGTAGAGTTAAAAAAAACAACATCAACAATACAATTAGGTTAACTGGTCTCAGTAAATTCCCTCGAGGAGTGGATGTGTGGAAATTAACAATTATGGTACCAGTGTCTCCCGCATTAACATTTAAACTCAGGTAAATGTTGCTTCTCCTCCTACACACATTTCCCAGCATGCCCGGAGAATGATTGGTCTGATAATTGGAGCGGCAATGCTATTATTGCAGCTAATGCTTGCAGAGCAGACTCGCATCTCGTTAATAACAATGCAGATGAGTAATTTTTGACAGTGAGGATACGTGCCAACCTCTGGCCAAACAGACGATGATAGTAAAATGACGACTCATAAATCTTCTAGGCCTGGAGGTGATGTGTGACAAACCTTTCAATGAATAATAAAAAAGAAAAACTGTTACTGACGCTTAGTTGGTTAGAGTGTCATTATTGTAAGAAGAAATAGAGAAAGTATTCAAACATATTTACTAAGTTAATGAGAATAAAATCATTCTAACAAGCTATCTGAATGTATGCGCTGCATAAAAAAAACCTGAAACCTTATTTACTTATTATCTGACATTAAGCCAGACCAAATGTTTTCTGTTTTGGGTCGGTAATATATTATAGTTTTACTACAGTACCACTAAACCTCTTAATCAGAGGTTCGTTAAAGCTAGGATTATTCTGCTTTTAAATAATTTGTTAAACCCGTGATGATAACAAAGACGACATGACTTTGTAAGATTCTGCACCATTTCACAGCATTACGGTTAAATGGAGGCGCACCTATAGATGTAACCAAAGGAAGACAGCCAGGTTATCTGGAAAAGAGCTGTGTACCTTCACAAGTCGGCCTCTTCCTCGGGCACAATTCCCAGTTGCCTGAAGGTGCTACGTTGATTTGCTTAAACAATATACAAATACAGTATAAACCATATGGGAATGATCCACAATCCTGATACTTAGGAAGGAGATGGGTTTTATGCTTCAGAGATTAACTTGCTTAGATAAGAAATGTTTGCATTAACCCCACAATAAATGCAAAAGCTTGTGAAGATGGTGGTTTAGGCCGATGAGAGAGCGTCACTATCCACAGTTAAACCAGTGCTGTACCGACCTGGGCTGAAAGTCCACTCAGAGATGAAGAAGCCATTACGCTGAAAACAACACAAAAACACAGCTTTCAGTTTGCACATGCACAAAGGGACAAAAAGGGAAAGATTTTCCAGACATGCCCTGTGGTCTGACGTTACTAAAATTAAAGTACAGTGCTGTGAAAAAGTGTTTGCCTCCTTCCTGATTGCTTGTGTATTTTTCAGGTTTGTCACACTCAAGTGTTTCAGGACATCAAACAAATGCAAACATTAGTCAAAAACAATACAAGTAAACACAAAAGGCATTTTGTAAATGAAGGTTTTTAATCCATTTTCCATCATGCTTGTCCGTTGTGGGGTCATGAGGGGTGCCGGTGCCTATCTCCAGCATTCAATGGGTACTACCTGGACAGGTCGCCAGTCTGTTGCAGGGCGAAGGTTTTTAATATTAAAAGGAATAAAAATCCAAACTTACATGTCCCTGTGTGACAAAGTGATCACCCTCCCCCTTAAAACATAACTGTGTTATTATCACACCTGAGTTCACCTTCTAGCCACACCCAGGCCTGATTAGTGCCACACCTGTTCTCAGTCTAGAAATCACTTCAGTATGATCTGCCTGACAAAGGGAAGTACACCCAAAGATCCTCAGAAATTAGACATCATGCCGAGATCCAAAGAAATTCAGGAACAAATGAGAAAGAAAGTAACTGAGATCTGTCAGTCTGGAAAGGGTTAGAAAGCCATTTCTAAAGCTGTGGGGAAATAACCAATTAGTTTCCTACTGAATCACGGTGAGAGTCATTATCCACAGTAAGCAAAAACACAGAACAGTGATGAACCTTCCCAGGAGTGGCCGTCTGACCAACATTACCCAAGAGTGCAGCGACGACTCATCCAAGAGGTTATAAGAGACCCCACAACAACATTCAAAGAGCTGCAGGCCTCACCTGCCTTAGTTAGTTCATGAAACCACCATAAGAAAGAGACCGGGCAAAAATGGCCTACATGGTAGAGGTCCAAACAGTGGCTCCATCAGAGTATCTTTGATAATAGCTTCTAGCTGCTGCTCCTAGACCTTTCACTGCATCAATTGTAAGAACTCTATCTCGTGGATAGGAAAGGAGCCTCAGACTGCTGTGCCGAATTCAAACAGCCTTGGACTCTGACGTCATTACATGACGGAAAGGCTGATGGATGAAGAGAGCCAAATCCGGGCCTAAAAATGAACTACAAAGTGCTCGCTCTCTTCTCTCCATTTTCGTTGATTTCCATGAGGGGGCTGGGCTGATATGTTATGTCACTCAAAGGACTGTGGGATACCTTAAGGGTTCTTAGCGCCGGTAAGGGACATCACAGGGTTCCTAGGCTAAATTAGCTGCGGGAGGGAGCATACAGGCTCCTTTTCCTACCTCCTTCCTTACTGACTGCACTATTCAGACAGCACTTATCATGGTGACTGCTGACATACTTCTGCTTTGGCTGAAAATCCAGTCTTCGGTATCCACTGTCATGCATGTTTTAGATGTTTCCCTGCCTACACACACCTGTCTTAAATAAATTGGTGATGAAGACAACATTGCAGCCCTTGATGGCTGCTGGGAAAGCAATGAAATAATTTGATTCAGGTGTGTTGGACTAGAGACACACGTAAAACATGTAGGGCAGTGAGTCCTGAGGACCAGAGTTTAAACCACTAGGTTAGAGCTGATATGATTTATCAACCCTGGATCTCATTTATGACTGAGATCGTAAAGGCTTCATCTTAAATGGTTTGGATGGATATCCAAGGTTGGATCTGGACATCTCATCAAATCCTGGAAAAATTGATTGACACATTTAATGTGAGATACTGTATGTCTGCTGAAGATTCCGCAGTTTCACCTAAAAGACAGCTGACTAAAATAAACAATCTGTTTCATGTAAGGATTTTAATTAGGTTTCTTTTTTATATATATTAAATAATGATTTTTTTTTTCAAGATTTTTACCCCCTAGTAGCTGCTGAAGACAATGGGTCTACTTCAGCTCAGTCTAACATGGAAAAATAAGGATTTTCTGGTTTCTATTATTCCTGTTTTATGAAACAAAATATATATTCTATTCATCTAACAGCTTATCACAAAGCATCTTTGATTTTCTAAAATGTTATGTTTTCCCATTAAAATAAAAAACACCAACATGCATGCCTGATTTTATTTTTATTTCAAAGTTGTGACTTTTTATTTATTTCCAAGACAGCATCAACAATCAGGGGGAAAAAAAGTCTGAAGTTATTTTTCTGGGAAGGTACTAGTTTTCACGCCATTGATTTTGCCTTCATCGCCAGGGACTCCATGGCAGAGAAGAAGGTGTACGGCTTCGCAGATTTCTCCATTGCTACATTGTAACAGAAAGGAGGGGGGAAGAAATCCAGTGGATTCGACAATCCAATCACCCAATTGTAGGTGCTGAAACACAAAGAGATGTTTAACTTTTTATAAAGTTTGCTGCAAGTACGGTAACTGAATTTAAATAGGAAAGTATTTCAAATATAACTGGTTAGATTTGAATAAAAAAATTTAAATGAAGTGACAATATCTATAACAAGCTCAGACATTATGGCAAAGTTTTTTTTTTTTTTACTTTAAGCTACTACTCTTTTACTGTAATGGATTACTTAAGTTTGAAAACATATATTTATAAAAGTGAATGCTCCTTAAAGTGGTGTTAATCTGTATTAACAGATGGCGCTGGTGTGGTTTTGTTTGTCAAACCTGATAAGGGTCCATCCTGATTTAGGAGAAAAGTAGGAGAAAGTCAAAGGGAGACAGCCAATCTCAGTGAAGACAGTTGAATATGTATCTGCAAAAAACATAAAACACAAGTTACATGTTGCACTCAAAATAAAATTAGTCTGTGGCGAGCTGGTATTGTGAAACCAATAACGGGAGGATGACCATAATGGAGGTGTTTTGTACATGATCGGCCTGTTTTTAGTCAAGCCACAGCATCTTAATGAGATTTAAGTCCAGACTTTGACAAGGCTACTGCAAAACCATTCTTTTAATGATCCATTCAGACGCAGACTTGCTGATGTGCGTTGGATCATTGTTGTGCTGCATAACCCCGGTGTCCTTGAGCTTAAGGTCACAAACTACCAGTAACCAGATATTTTCCTTCAGAAAAATAATTATTTTTCAATTATGGCAATTTTTCCACATCTTGAACCTGCATTGCGACCCCAGACCATTAGGCTGCTACCACCATGTTTGATAGTGGGTTTAATTTGCTGTTTATGTACAGAGTTAGTTTTATGTGATATGTAACAGGATGCACACCTTCCAAAAAGGTAAACTTTTGTCCGATCAAAAAATGTGTTTGGCAAATGTGAGATATGGGATTTACTACTACTACTACTACTTTTATTACTATTACTAAAAATATACTAAAATATTGCATCAGACCAATAGAGAAACAACATTTTTCATGCAGATATGGGAGCTTAAAGAAAAGCATGTTTAATACCTACTTAATGGTTGTTTTTCAAAATGTACTTTTAATCGGACAAAGAAGCCTCTTAGAAATGGGTATTTATTATATTGTAATTTATTTAATATGACTGCATATTTAGTGGGGAGATCCCACACAAAGAGATTTTTGTCCCCCAGTCAGCCTTTCCATCGGGTAAAAATATGAGGTGACACGGCAGCCGACTTTATTTTCCCCCCAAAAAAAAGAAAGCTTCAAAATGAGAAAGACGAGGGAACATGTTATTACAGAAACTAACCACCATACTTTTTAGACTATAAATCGCTCCGGAATATAAATCACATCAGTCTAAAACTGCGTCATAAAGACGAAGAAAAAAAATACATTAATCGCACCAGTCTATACTCTGAAAGTTGTCAAAATGACACCTAAATTAGACCGTGAGCGTAGCGGTGCTACATGCTAAGCTAGAAGCACGGCATGGATGTTTCAGAGCAGCATAAAGCTCACGTGTAATCAGTGAACTTGTAACCCGCTCGGACAACAGACCTGAAAGCTAGCGCTAGCTGTCATTAGCTTCACGGACAGCCCAATAACAGCGTGATGTCGCAGTCTGGACCCTTCGAGCTGCACCACGCAACATGAGTGAATGCAGACTAAAAAAAACTACAGCGAAATAACATACAAACATGTGTTCAGTCTTTGTTGTCTATAAGTTAAGGTTTCAATTAATTTTTAAGTGGTACAAGAGCAGGATAGTTTTCACAAGCCTAGCGAGCCCTCTTGTGACTATAGATGGTAATGTTTACTCCTTGGTTCATGCTGGTCAATATGAATTACCATTTAAAGATGATATGATATGATATGTAGGTAACACCTGAATATAAGTCGAAGGCTTGGCCAACCTATGAACAAAATGCAACTTATAGTCTGAAAAATACGGTACTTAAGTAGTCAGTACATATATCAGAGTGAGAGGATTTTCAGTAAGTGATTGGATTCAGGGTATTTTTACAAATTCATAAAATATTGTTCTCCTTACAGCTCCATCATCAATTAAACTCACTGGATCGCTCTATAATCTCAACTTACGAGAGCCGGATGTCGCAGGTCAAGGGGTTCATTCTTACCGTTATTTGGAAATTGTCCATACCAGGTGTTGGTCAGCAGACCCATTCCCCAAGAGGAACTGGAGCCAAGGAATGCCTGGCCAAGCAGTTTAGCATCAGCGGGGACATGCATGGGCATGAAGTAGGTATCCAGCGGCAGCTTCCTACAAGACATGGTGCCCCAGTTGATTTCATACATGGTCTCCTGAAAGAATGAACGCAGTCAATCAATCGCCGCAAGTTTCAAGTTTCAGCAGACCTTTTATTGATTAATACTAAGTCAGTTGTATACGCTATACAAATAAACTTGAAATGAATGTTATTCACATTAATAGCCCTTTCTTGTCTTTGTATTACTTATAGAACCAGAACCAAGCAGAGAGCACTAAGCAGAATTTATCCGTCGATTTGTTTAGTTAAATTTTAAAAGGTGTTTTTCCTCAAGAATTTTTCACCACGAGACAAATATAAATGCAGGCAGTTTTCTTGCTTAAATTAAAAGTTTAATAACTCTGTAAAACCTGCTGGTAAAGCATCAGCTCGTCCACAGCGAATGTATGATTGCCAAAGCTGCCATAGTGTCTGGCCCGCATTCTGCGTCCGAAAGCATCATAAGCCAACGTTCCTGATGTCATCATTGAGCCATTGGCGGTCATCTGTAAATGGGATTCAAATGGGAGAAAGTAAGAAGTCAAAGATTGGATTGTTCTATTAAGTGTTAATCTAAATGAAATTCCAGATGGGCAAATCTTAGTGCGAGACATTAGTGAACGCACCACACTAACACCACCAGTCAGTAGATCTGGAACAACTAGAGAAAAGCAAATTGAAATCACTCAGAAATGCACTTAACTGAAATACATTTTTAAAATGTACCACCATTTATTGTCAGCTTTCTCTACAGCTTAACCGGGGGAAACAAAAATAACCTAAACACGTTGTTCCCCCCTTTTGTGTATAAACTGCAGGGCAGGCTCCAAATAAGAGCATTAAACATATTTTCTGTTCCCAAAAATACTTACTGCAGGGTTTGGGTGCCTGGCTGGTGGCGGCAGCCAGCAGCAGGCTGAAGCAGGACAGAGCGCAGAGGGGGTTCATGGTGCAGGAAAACCTGCAGACACTTTATTCTGGAAACCAACAACACAGACCTTATATACCTGCTCACAGCTGACTGTGTTCACACCTGCAGCTCAGGGGTGGATTTTTTTTTCCCCCTGCACTGTGCTGTTTACTAAGTCAAAACAACTCATCCATATCCTTCAGATAAGGATGTTTCATTTGGTCAGACTGTGGAATGGAAAGCTAAAGTTACAGATTCAAAAAATGAATCCCCCTAAATAAAATCTTGTGTGAACAAATGTCTTCAGATGTCTCCTAAATGGTGAACTGAGTCCACCAGCATGTAATTTAAAAGATGTATTAAATTGTATTAAATTGTTCTGTGAAAGTCTCTGAAGTTTGTTAGACAACTTTGGTGAACAAAAAGCATCATAAAGATCAAGGGGCACAGCAAAGAGTGGTGTGAGGGACTTTAGAGAATGGTTGGGTTGTAAAACATCTTTAGCTTTTAACTCCCAACAGAGTACTGTTCTATTCATCACCTGAAAAAAGAAAGAAAGAAAGAGTGCATTACAACAGTAAGTCTAAAGACTTGCTTGTCCAGCAAAACTCACAGGTCAGGTAAGGAAAGCATTTAGCTGACAAGCAGCAAAGAGATCCAAAGTTTGGCTTTTAAGTAAGGATGTCAAGAAGAAAGCTCTTTTTGAAAGAAAGTCTGAGAATAGCAGGACAAAACCGGCCTCAAGCCACGGAGGAGACGAAAGGTGGTCTGCTCCAGTGAGATCACATCTGAAATGTATTTACACCTGGAACATACCATCTCCAAGGTGACACATGGGGATGCTGTTGTTGAGCAAGGGTAGGAATGTATGTATATGTAATGTGTATATGTGCCTGATGAATTTATGAGGATCATATTGTAGCTCCCGAGTTAGAGTTCAGGGGTTAACTCAGGTTTCCACTACAGATGGGAATATTCACAAGTTGTGTTTAACAAAAATCTTCATCTGCACATTTCTCAACCTCAAACATTTTTTTTTCCCACATGTTCAAACAACATCTGTGTTTTTGATTGAGCCAATAGTTTCCAGTGCATTCATAATCATGGCCGAAGCTGTTTTTGTCTTCTAGTGAGTCGGTAGGAACATCACAGAATCTCACCGCAAGTAGTTCATGCTGAATCTAGTGAACAAAAGACAGCAAAAATATGAAATGTGCGCCGTTTCTGTGAGTTATAAGAATGCTTGCTGGCACTAAAATGGAAAACTGTTTTAATTTCCCTTTTAAGTAAGTAAAACTTTATTTGTTTAGCACCTTTCACTGACATTGACATCACAAAGTGCTTCACAGGAGCAAAAACTATTTAAAAACACAAGACATGCTTAAGCAAATGCCCGTCTAAATAAAATGTCTTTAGATGTTTTTTTTTTTTAAAGAGACTTTGGGTTCTGTGCACCGAAGAGACAGCGGGAGAGCGTTCCAAAGTCTCAGAGCCCCTAACCTGAAAAGCACGATAGCTGTCCGAGGTACCACCAACATTTGAGCCGATTATCTTAAAGTCCTAGGAGGACAAAGAGGCTTCAGAACATCCTGTATGCATTTAGGAGCCCGACCACGGATTGCTCTGAAAGTTAAAACCAACATTTTTAAATACATCCTAATGTGTACAGGTAAACTTGCAGAGAGAATATGAGCAATTGCTCCAAATTTTGAAGGAAAATGAATTTGCAGGTTGAGCAGCAAAGAGTGTTGAGCCAATGAAAAAGTTTGCCATTCATGAGTTTTCAGCATGCGAGGTAAATTAGCGACGTTCTCATTTATCGAGATGCATTGGTATAATAAATCGACACTTTTCAGCTAGGTCTGAATTGCAAACAAGAACACAATAATTACTGCTAGAACATGGCAATTTGCAGGAAGATGGGCTGTGACGTGTTCTCGTGGTTTTCAGGATGTTTATGTCTAGAAATAGAACGCTTCAGCTGCACATGTGGAAAAACAAACATTGGGACTGGGAATCAACCAACTGTGCGAACAGGATCCAAACAGTCGGCTGAAGACGGTCTGACATATCTAAGAAAACATGGAGGGCTGCATCCAGAACGCACTTTAACATCACAGCACACAGACATTTCAATAAGTGATGGACATAGAACAAAAAAAAAACAGAACAGGTCAGGGTAAATGTTATGTTTATTTCCCAGTATGCATCATTACTTACAACCTGTTTTGTAATCCTTGTCCTAACAAACAAATATCAAATACATTTCAGTGCAAAAAGCTAAAGCCATGTTAATTAAAATAAGATTTAACTGCCTTTCATTAATTTACAAAGCCAGTAGTAGACACATAAATTAAAAAATAAATATAATTAAAAAACAGACTGGCAATGGCTGAAACCAACAAAAGAGATGTTTAGAGAAAAACGTATTATTTTTGGTTTAGGTTCCCTATTTTGCAGCAAAGCATCAACATAAAAAAAATCCCTCTCATATACATATATGAATACTGACATTATTAAACATGTTTTAATCGTGTTACAGTTTTTCTGAGATTACTCTGGATTTCTGCGTATTTTTTGTACCAAATAATTATTTACATCATTTTGGGTGTTCTTAATGAAGATTCGAGCTCAAAATGAGTTAAGCTACCAACCTTTTCCTCTCCATTTTTTATTTTTTTAACCATGAACTTCAGGTTATACGCAGAGACCCTGAGTGCTGACATTGTGCAAACAGAAACAACGAGATTGGTTGTTTAGTGTAGTGAGTCCGACAAACGCGTTGCAGTCATGTTCACCGAGCGGGGTGAACGGAGGGTAAAAAGGCATTCATCGAGTCTGATATGAGCTCAAAATGAAAAAGTTTCTGGTGCCCACATATGGCCATTCAGTCAACAGGAATCAAAGCATTCATCCCTCTTTTCAGTTCGGAGTCCTTCCTCGTCACTAGATCTAGTCTACATGAAGCACTTCTAGATCTCTTTGCTTTACTCAACTCGAGTTATAAATTCAGCAAAAGTCCCATGAAGAATTTGCTGAATAATCGCTTTCTTTTTTCCCCCCAGTCACAGCTCAGCTTGAAGGCAGTCCTGATCCATCCCTGTAATGCTCTCAATACTGGTCCAGCTTTATGTTATTCACCGTAGACTCCACAGAAACACCTCATTTTTCTATAGAAGACTTGTTAATTTACCTTGAGACCCTTCCCATCCCAGCAGCATATTTTGCTGGCATCGCTTTGCAGCGTCTTTCAGACCACTGAGGCTAACTGAAGCTTTGCCGACTTGAAATAAACATGACCAAGACGCAAGTACAACCGATAAAAGGAAAGGAGGACCATGAAATAAGACAAACCCCCAATAAAGAGAAGCTTTGTCAAATCAAAAACAAACAAAAAATAACTGTTGGAGTAAAACTTAGACAGTTTTTCTGGAGGCATAAATTTTGCTCAGCTTATTTTTCTCTAAAAGAAGAAATCACAAGGATGTGTTTGAGAAAGCCTGCTTCCATTTAGGACCACAGATATTAAATGAAAGGCGACTCAATGAGAACAAACTTGGTTCTTGAAGGTGTTTAAAAATTGAAAGACAAACAAAAAATAAAATAAAATAAAAAAACTTCAGACGTTGCAGAAATTTCAGATGCTCAGTGTGTCATCCACATTTCAAGTCTTGAAATTTTATGGCCCCTTGGTCGTCAGACCTTCAATTTTGTCCTCTGCTCCTCCAGGGCCCTCTGTCAGCAGTCAGAGACTT
Source organism: Fundulus heteroclitus (assembly GCF_011125445.2). NCBI lineage: Eukaryota > Metazoa > Chordata > Actinopteri > Cyprinodontiformes > Fundulidae > Fundulus > Fundulus heteroclitus. The sequence continues at coordinate 1,551,662 of NW_023397186.1, read as the reverse complement.
CAGAAGCGTTGGAGTCGCTGGTGAGCTTCCTGCGTTGCCTCACAGATTTCTCCTCATCCTGCAGAACAGAAGACAGCTTCTTTAACATTAGATCTGAATGTTAGAGAGTGAAACTGAAGACCCGTTTCCACTTCAAGAACCTTAACCAGGAACCACCGCAGTTTTCTACTGCTGCAAATCTCCCCCAGAAAGTAGCACCGGAGGATAATGGTATTATCTGGAACCTTTGGGCTTTCTATGGGGAGGTCCAGAACATTTCGGATATTATAGTTTAGTCATCTCACTCCAAAATCGAGTACAGTTAATATTTTTGGTTGACTTTAAAAACTGAAAAGCAGAGAAATCTGCTATCAGCCCTCTGTGGAGAGCAACATGATATAACATTATTGGGTCTTAAAACATTTATGTGATCAAATAAAACACCTCTGCCCTCCCAGGATTCTGCATCATTAATACATTCTAAGTATGAACATAATATGGCACACTGGTGCATGTCTGGGTTCCTTTAGGTCTGCAGCAGAGAAACAAGTTTAAAGCTGGGTGCACGATTTTCACAGGACTGACTTTGCCTTAGGTTTATGGAGGGATATTACAAAGGTAAAAGAAATCACTGGCTGTGACATTTTATAAAAAAAAAAAAAACAAGAGTTTTTACCCATGTTTTAGACTGACTGCTGTGATACAATCGGAGGTCAACAGCTTATTAGTCCAATTTTACAGTTTTCTGCCCCTTTCTGGAGCCGTCTCTCCTAAAGCAGCCCGCATGTTTAGGACAGTGGAAACACACCTTTAGTGTTCCTGAGGTGTCACCTTTATGCACAAGATATGCATTTATACATTTATATATACACTGATCGTCATCAGTTTGTTGCATTTTCACCAGAATAGAGTCCATCTGATCAATATTTATCAACATTGAATCATAATTATTGTAAATAAAAAGCAGGAAGATATGTCATTGTATGTGATCTATTAATAGTTCCTACCTAGCAATCTTTTAAGAACATTTATGGAATACAAAAGAAAGTAATACAGTTCAGATTATAGCTAAGCTTTAAATGATTATTGTAGTGGTAATCTTTAAACTTGTTAATCAGTCAAACCCTAAATTAAAAACTCTTACTTTAGGTGTAAGGTGTAAGAACAAGGTCTTAAAATATTCTTTAGCTTTGATATTTAATCACATTCAGTCATTTCTGTGTCCGAAGCTGAATGAAACTGAAAGAAAAGCCAGGCGGTCTGTTTGGAACGACCTCAAAACAAGCTTGTGTGAGTTTTTGGGTGATGAAGAGGAAGTTATGAAACAGTTTTAGTTATTTGTCACACAGACTTTGTTGTTGATTTTGGTTCATCAATATAATCCGCAAAAACGAGAAAACAGAGGCTGACCCGAATCTTTTTTTTTGTGATTTTGTTTTACCAGGACTCACAGTCTGGAAGACTCCATTTTGTCCCCACTCTCCAGGGGAGTGGTCTTCACCATCCTCAGCCTCGTCCTCCTCCTCCTCCCCCTCTTCCTCTCTCACTGTATCCATCCCATCTTCTTCGTACTCCGTCAGACAGTCCGACTCCTCTGCTGAACACACACATTTGCAGTACACATTATAGAGATAATGTAACTGACCCCCACACACACATTTTTTCCCCTTTTCCCTTAATGTTGTTTACATCATAAAGAGACATTGAGTTTCCTTAAAAGGCTCCATTTAATCAATGCATGATTAGTATTTTTATTATTATTATTAAAACAATAAGAAGTGAGAGCCCCAGATCTCTGTTTATCAGAATGCCCTAATCTAACAAATGCGAGCAGAGCAACATCTGTCCCAGAAACACGCCTTTATGGACAGAACAGATATTTTCTTGCTCTAAATCCCAAACTGGGACGCAGCCTTCACCTTCTGCAGCAAGGTAGCTTTGCACTGGCTCTATCCTGGACACGATCTCTGCAAGATCCGTGAAGTCAGCTCCTGGACACGTGCAGGACTAAGAGACAAGGAATGGTCTTAATTATACTGTAGATCAAAATATTTGATATTAAACATATACGTTCTAAAGGAAAGCAACAGCATTCATGATCCATGTATGCGTGTATGGGCTCCAGCTCACATCTGCTCTCTTGCTGTCGTTGTAGTCAGCAGAGCGGTGGTCCTTCAGCATGTTATCGATGATGTCGCCTCGAGCCCAGCCAGTGAACAACAACTTGCCGTGCTGATAGCCGATATCCTGCAGGCCATTCAAACCAATGCAAAAAAGTGAAAGAAACTAAACGAAACTTGTGCAAGTTGTTGCCGAATACAAACTTCTTGAATACAGAACATTTCAATAAACAGTGGTTAACAACCAAAGGTAAACGAGCCAAACTCAAATAATGTAACTTAGTAATTATAGATTTAGATTTTCTTTTGAAAGAAATCAGTTAAAAGAGACAGTTTCTTAACCTGTAGATGTGAATCAAAACGATCCACAACAATTATTGATAGAAAAATGCGATCCTGAACATGATTCCTCCACATCCAAACAAACTGGAATTTACTGTCATTTTTGTGTCAGTTTGTTTGTTGCGGTCATCTTATTTATATTGTGGGGCGAGCACAACTGAGACCAGAAGAGAAAAATAAATATATTTCTCTCATCTGCACTCAAATAACATTATTATGATGTTGTAGTGAGTTTGTGCTCCAACATCATAATAGTGTTTTTTGCTTTGTAAATAAGGTGTTGACACTGTCAGAGAGCAGGTGCAAAATATGTGCAAACAATTTGAGCTTCAGTGCTTCTGTTTGTATTTATAATGTCTATTTCTTAATTAAAAGGCGCAAAGCCATATTATTTAACATTTTTATTTATACGTCAGTTGCTCACTCTGGTTGCATACAATGTTTTTATGAAAGATTATTACATCCTGCTGGCGTATTAGTGGTTTGCAGTTTTACACTTTGTTTTTTTTCTCAGTTTGTTAGTAAATAAAGCCTTTTGTGTTTATTTTTAATAACAGAGGAAGTACAACACTGCGCATGCACAGCAGGGGTTAAAACAAGGAAGCGGCTAACGGTAATTAGCATCTTCCAGCGAAACAATGAAGAATGGTCCAAGAGCCATTAGAAAAACAAAAACGGAAAAAAATATATGATTCCAAGTTGGAAAAGACTGGAATGTCGCTGGGAATACAGTGTGAAGGTACGCTAAACCTGCTGATTGCTCAGATGTGACCGCAGAGTTGATCGACGTGAGTAAACGTTCTGATATGAAGCTCTTAAAGTTGCTGGTCGGTTGACCTAATTAATAACGTTGTGTCTTCGATCACGCCGTGCTGTCGTTTTACTGCGAGATATTGCTGCAAACCGGCATTATGATAGTTATGCGATACCGTCGGTAGATGGCGCCACGTCTGCTTATATCTGTTCATTGCGCCTGGCGATGGGGCCATTTTTACCCAAAAAAAAGGACCATCAAAACATTATCAGGATGGAGGCTTGGTGTATATAACCTTATTTTACCATGATGAAACGTTTTTTGGTCTTTTTATAAGCATATAATGTGGCTATATACCTTTAAGCTTGATGTAGAAAAAAATATTCCTTTTTACTGGAGGACATTTAACATTTTACTTGTGAAAAAGCATCTGGTTGTTAACAGTTTTCTCATTGAGCTCCTATTATGATTTTTAGTTTTTTGCTATCTCTTGAATGAGCTTTGCTTTACAATCCTCTTAGGGCAGCAGTTCTAACAGTTTTTCCTTTCACCAAACTTTCCATTAAGATGCTTGAAAACAGCACTCTGAAAATCCAGCTCGAGTGACATTTTGAGGCTTACCATACTTTATGGAAAGTGCTGAGTCAGAACTGCTCCTCATGAATATGTGGTCAGAACATAACATTTCTGCATAATAGACTTTTTTTTTATTGGTCTTTAATGAGATTCTTTCCAGAGAAACTGTGTTTGGATTTTTATTAGCTAACAGACAAACATTTGAAACATATCACCTATATATATATATATATATATATATATATATATATATATATATATATATATATATATATATATATATATATATATATATATATATATATATATATATATATATATATATACACAAATCTATAAACGAGGTTTACTCTTTTATGTAATTATTGTTTTTTTTTTTTTTACTGATAACCTACTTTATTGAGATCCACCTTCAGTACTTGATGGTAGAAATATTATGTTCAAAGGATGCTGTAGGAATAAAACGTAACTCACGTAGATCTCATCAAACTTGCCAAAGTCCATCGTCTTGAAGCGGTCAATAGGCGGTCTGATGTACTCGCAGTAGGCACTTTTCTTCACCACCTCTAACTGCCGCACACAAGACACATAAGCCAGGCGTGACTGGATCTCTGCCATGTCGGGCACCTGCGGGGTCAGTCAGTGAAATTAGACCAACAGACAGCTGTTTGTGGTTGTAGCTGTTATGATGATGTTACAGACAAATCCCTATATCTAAACAATGCCTCTATAGAGAATGTTTTTCAGTTATTTAAGTCGCAGTCACTCCCGTATTTTACCTTCACTTTTTCTGCCCAGGGATTGATCCGCTTCCACAGCAGCCACCAGCCAGACAGGCTGTCGCCATAGTTGCAGAGGTCGGTCTCGTCCTGGCTACCCACGTCAATGGCAATCACCGTCCTGGTACCCACGTTTCTCGCAATGTCCGCTGTTGGACGTTTAACACCAGTAGCCACAAACACACGGTCACACAGATGTACGACCGCAGCAAGACCAAGAAACGGCGGCAAAAAGCAGAAAGAAATGAACACCGTGTACAAGGATTGTTTGTTTGAACACTGACTTAGAGAAGAAACAGGGTTTGGATGGACTTGCACCACAAAAACATCAGTTTATGCTGACATCTTCCAGATCATTTTTGGTCAATTCGTTAAATAATACTCTGACATGTAGACAAAGAAAACTGAATATTATCCAGTCTAGTAAGCAAGGGGTTTAAATCATGGCTTTTCTCTCTCTCTGAGGTTTGTGGCAATAAACATTTTTGTGGCACTGAGTCCCTTTAAAGACAGAAACAGGAAGACAACCCACAAACCCCAAGCAATGAACCCCTATGCTAATAAAAACTATTAAAAAAAAGAGCTGGTTTAAGATCCCCAAGAACAGGAAGAAATCAATAACTATTGGATACCGAATTTAAAAAAAAGTTTCTTCTAATAGCAGGATAAGTCTTTGCTGGGAAAGCTTTATTTATCACAAAGCTCAGGATCAGCGTTTTATCAGTGAGACATGACTTCCAAATATAGGCGTTTCAAGTGAACTATCAGGAAAATCTTAATCAGTACACTGTATGCATATACAGCTTAAAGCAGCACTTTAAGCTGTATATGCATAATGTAATGAATACATAGAAATCATAGAGGGCAGGCACATCTTTAAACACATTTAAGTAATAAATACAAAAATCTACAAAGTGAATGAATAAATCAAAGTTCCCGCTGTCAGCATGAAAAACACTTTTTTTTTTTTCCACAAACGACTGACGGTAAACCAACTTTAAATTTTCAAATAAATAAGGCAGACAGAAACATATGGCTGGGCGAGTTGTGTTTGAGGTTGGTTTTGCTTGTTTTGGGAATCAAAGTTAAAAATGTGTGCCATAATAGTCCATAAATTAGCCACATAAGTTAGATAATTGAGCTTTTTGCCAATGTGTACACATCAAACACCTATTCAAAAAGTACCATCAATAAGAAATTGTTTGAAATGCGAAATGAAAAAGAACCTTCTTGGTTGAAACTCTGATGAATTATAGCCATTTTGGATTAAAACCCCTTGTTATAATTCATCAGGTAAGGTAATAAAAATACCAAATCGCCCAGCCCAACAAAAGACAAATAAACTTGGATTTTACTGTCAGAACGGACTGGTGTGTTATGCTAAATAAAATCAAAGTCTCACAGTTGTTTTAGTGTTTGACTGAAGGCGAATTTTCCATCCAATACTTCGTTCCTCTACACCAGGCTGTTTGACAGGTAAATCTTCTCACCCTCAACACAATAGCAACCTGTGGCTGTAAATTAAGTAACCTGCTGACTTTTCCCATTTTTTTAAACCAGAGTTGTATTCAGCAAACTGCTAATCATTCATTTATTTCTCATTAAACTGCAAATATGAGACCTGACTGATGGAAAGTGAAATTTATCAGTGGCTTTCAACTTATAGCTGAGGCCACAATTATTCATACCCCTGGCAGATTTTTGGTTTAGAGTAATCTCATAATTTTCCCTGCCTTTATTTTCTGACTGGGAGTAATTTTAACATTTTTGGTGAAGTTCAATCAATGTCCTGACTTAAATCTGACAATATGTGGAGGGAGCAATAGATTAAGGTGATGGCAAGGAGTCCTTCCGACCTCAAGGACATCAAAATACCAGCAGAATTAGGTCAGCAATTATGGGATTGTTGTAAAGCCAATATAATTTTTCTATTGATTATTGATACATCATTTCTTAATGTGCCATTAAAAAGGGAATATAAACAGATAAATGATCTTTATTCTCTTAACTGACTATACTTTAGCTTTTTTGAGAAATAGCTGGTCTTCTATGCAATAAAAGGATTTGTATCTAAATTTGCCACGGGTATTAATAATTATAAGTTTAACTTTATGTACTGATGCATTTAAATATGTTATAGGATCATCAAAACCTTATTTTAGTTATTTAATTCAAGAAGCGGATCTGGATGTATTAAATTCAGACTGATATATTTTAAGTCATTGTTTCGGTAATTTTTAGATGATTATGGCCGACAGCTAATGAAACCCTTTTAAAATTTGAATATTGCACCAAGTCAATAGAAAATATTTTTTTAACAAAGAAATGTTATGTTATGTTGAATTAAAAATAGTCAAAATATCCTAAATAGCATTAATATAATTTATCCAAGCATATTAAAGGAAAGTTGAGTGGAAGAAAAAAAAAAGAGGGGGGTGCAACAGGGAAAACTGCAGACTTATATTGATTATGAAGCAAACTCCACTCAAGAGACGTGGCAGATTCATAAAGTGCGGATGTAAGCTGGAGTCATAGCTTAAAGAAGCACCACACATCCAGACGTGTCCAAAACATAGCGTCTCAACCTTAGCATTAATCGTGTTTAGCCACTTGTGGACTGAGCAGAAGATGGGCCCTGATCCAAACCAGTCCCAACAATGCAGACAACCAAACACGCCACAGGGCTGCAGAGTTAAGCTGCAGTGACGGAGTAAGTCATGCAAACAGGGTCCCGACAGACTATTGACTTTTCAGGGAAATACTTTTCAGTTGGCTGACATTTCTGGAATTAAACTTATGTTATTTTTCAAAAGTATTTAAAAAAAAAACTATTTGGGCTTTTATAAGCTGTAAGCCATACTCGGAAACAAATTACCAAAATAAATAACATTTTACATGATATTCTAATTTATTAAGCTGTACCTGTCCATCATTTGATATTTCATAGGATGAGTTAACTGAATCTACATTGATCTGATTTTTTTTAGAATGGGAAAAATCAGCATTACCACTGGACTACCCTTAATCATTCCCCAGTCTTACTTACCGTTAGATGTAAACATTAGTAATTAGATTAATATGATTCCCCCTTTACAAAAGCATCCCCATCCATCACTCCACCTTCCCCCTCCTCAGAGAAACAGGAGCTGGCCAGACATTCAGGTACGGAGCGTTTTGGTAGAGGCTGGGGGCTGGGGAGCTGTCGGGGGAAGACTCCACCTGTACTTGCCTGGCAGGTTGTTGATGTAGCCACCGTCCATTAGCAAGTTGCCATCTTTGGGGTCGCAGAGAGGCGGCAGGTACCCCGAGAGGGTCATGCTCGCCCGTACATAGCGCCACAGAGAGCCTGGCACACCAGGGAGGGAAGGAGGGAGGAGGAAGGAGGGGGGGGGATAACATCTCAATAATGTTTGCTAAACTTTAATTTATTAGTGTTGACACAGACAGCAATCCAAACACCAGCGGGAGCTCAGCCAGAGGACAGTAGCTGATCCCTGCATAGGCTGGGACTGCCGTGCTGCTCACCTTTACACCCTGTTGCAGACCTCATTACCTGGCACAGAAGCCCTGGGAGACTTGTGCAAAAGGTAATAAAGGAAATGGCAACCACCAAAGAGCAGTAAGGCTTGCTCGGACCTCCAAACTGAGTCCCATCAACAGTGCTTTAACGCTTCAATAATGCCAATTCACTTATTGTGTACTTTGCTGCAACGTCTACACATCAGCGTCTGAGCTCCTGTATTTGAAATGTTCCTGGTGAGAAAGCAGCAGCAGATGTTGATGGGACAATGTTTCAAGGTCTTTCACAGTGAACAGGGGCAGAGAAGCAACCAGCCTACTCAGTCCTGCAGTGCAGCTCAGAGCCAGCAGGGGGAGTGAGCAGGCTAGACGCTGCATGGGTTGGAAGGATAAGGAGCACCACAGAGAAAAAGCAAAGGGGTGCCACTGTGCATGGACTAGGCCAACTGCTAAAGTGGGATTATCCTACTAAACATAACTCTGGAGAGACAGCCAGCTACTTGAGTTTTCAGGTTTAAATTTAAGGGTTTTGTTCAGTTTAAGTACGGGTTAAAAACGTGCAACAGCAGGATCCAGAACACATTTTCTTATATTTATAGCTCATCTGCAAGAACTGGCATGCAGACAAAAGGAAGCAAAGCCAGGGAAGAGAACAGGAGCTGTGCAAGAGAGGCTGAGTATGTTCCTGTAGGCAGAGATGATTTGAAATAAATGAAAATAAAAAATTAGGAGAGTGACACTGTCATGAGAAATCGGCGTCAGTTCAGTCCACGGGACAGAAACATTTCGATTCTCTGAAACACGACCCGTAACCAACAGAAGACGCGTGATGCAGGTGTGATGTTTCAGGAGACGTGGGATTCAAGGACCAGGTAAAGAGTTTCGCAGCAGTATTCACATCCTTAAATCGTCACCTTTTATGTTAAAAATAATAAACACCAAAGCATTTTAATGGGATATTACATGATAGACCAACACTAAGAAAAGCAAAACTGTGAAGTGGAAGGCAAATTATGTTTGGTTTTATTTTGTTTTTTGTATTCATTCCCCCAAAGGCAATTAAAATATTAAAGCGTGAAGCAGCTCAAGTTCAGTAAGACTGGATGGTCAGCCTCTGTTGATATAAATCATCAAGTCTTATTAAAGCATCTCAAAGAGATTTAGACCTGGACTTTACCTGAACACATGAATATGCTTCGATCTAAACCGTTGCATTGTAGCCCGGCTTCATGCTTAAGACCAGGGCCTGCGAGCCCATAGTGGGCGATGGCGCACTGTTCTCCCTAAACCGCATGAAAAAGAGAGGGAAAGGAGTTTATTTGGCCGTTCTAAGTCTTATTAATATTGTCCGATCAGCAGCCTATCGCTGCGACGGCAACCAGAAGTCCCGCTGCTTAAGATTATTTTGCTGCTAGATGGTGAACCTCCGCATCAGTCTCAAGTATTTGGAAGCCTCTAACAAGTTTTCTTCCAAGACTGCCCTACATTCAGCTACATTTGTGCTCCCTTCTAATGGGACCAGCAAAAAAAAAATAAAAAAATTCACAGTGGTGTGAATAAGCTGATGTTTAGTATTAATTTCCCACCACAGTATTTACATGTCCTACAGAAAGTTAACCTTTGGACTCATCTATGCAAAGTATTTTTTTTCAATGTGTTGGCCAAGTTCCCTTAAATGGATTGTGAATGCTGACTGAGGATGATTGAGAATGCTGGCATAGAGGGTTTCTTTCAACACTGGGCAAAAAGGGCCAGATTTGTGAAGTGTGGAACGAATAGCTGTGCCACAACAGATCCGGAGTTACCTCTTAGCGGCTTCTCTAGGTAACGCTCTCTTTGTCTGATTTCTCGATGTAGAAGGACGGCCATGTCTAGGTAGATTTGCAGGTGTGTCTTACCTGAATAGTGCTCAGGGAGATATTCAGAGCTTTACCCATTCCTGCTTTAAGTGTCTCCACAGCTACAGCATATCCCTGACCTTTCTGGTGTGATCCTGGACTTTCTTTAAAGGTATTGGCGAAAACAGCAACGAATACAAATGCAGGCCAAGCTTCAAATTTTCAGAATGATTTTGAAAACCGTGTATACTTTCTGTTGTTCCGGCACATAAAATCCCAGTAAAATACATCAGAGTTTGCAGTTGGATCGTGGTAAAATGTGAAAGATTTCAGGAGATGTGACTATTTTTTCAACAAATCACTCTCAGCTCAATATCCATGACCTAAAATCCTTGTAGTGGTGTTTAAAAGTCAGCTAAGCCTGACTAAACTGCTCAATCTGAGAGATCTCTCAAACTATTGTGTGAAAATAGTGAGAAAAAAAACATAGTTGTGCATTATGAAATTGTTTTTTTTATGTGCCATATCTCGAGCTTTCAAATAAAGTATTTCAGCAGAAATGTTTTGGACAAAAAGAAACTTGATGAGCATGCATTAGATGGTCAAACATGCATGGGCAACATCTCAGATCCCAGAAATGTTGCATAGCTGGATCATAGGCCTACATATTGAGAGGGTTGTGTGACCGTATCACAGAGCCAATGAAACCTAACCTAACAGGATGCATCAAATGGGATACACAGACTAAATCATGAATGTCGGACTAAGTATTTCCTTCCAAACCATGGGTTCCCAATGTCCACCTGGTCAAGGACGGGTTAGTTACAAACGAGAAGTGGGGAAGAGTAAAGAGGAGGGTAGCCAAGTGGTTGGCTGTTGTTTCAGTGACCGAGGGGGGAGAGAGAGACACGAGGTTTTAGTGAGTGGGTGTTCAAAATCTGACCTGGGACATTGTTAACATAGCAACCATCCACAAGCAAGTGGCCATCCTTGGGGTCGCACAGGGGAGGTAAATAGGGGGTGTAGGAGGCGCTGGCTCTAACATAGCGCCAGACGCAACCTGTCGGGAAATGGAGATGAACAAGGAGGATCACATAAAATATGAGCCGGGCTCCACGTCGCAGATGGAGAAAGGGAAAATAAAAATAAAAATGAGAAGGACAGAGAAAGGAGCAGAGAAGAAGGCAAAAGACGGAGAGGAAAGAAAGCCTGCGACACGAGAGACAAAAAAAAAATTGTGAAAGAAGCTCCAAGGAGAGAAGCAGAAAAAAAGGGATGTGTTCTCAGCAAAGTCTACTTACAGGACTGTGCAAAGGTCTTGGGGCATCCCAGTTCTCTTTATACAGTGCCAGTCAGTTGTTTATACTGACTCAGCATGAACATTAATCACTTTCATTTCTGGCTTTTAATGATGTATTTTTACTGTTCCTTGTTTTAAGGTTGAATGATGACACACAACTTGAATTTTAAAAACAAGAAGAAGGTGCACAAGTTTGAAGTTCTTGTGGAGGTAAAATGTTACATACTGGCTCTAATACATACATACAAACTCGCGTTAACATTTGGTTAAATGTTCCTTACCAAGTTGCAGAGAAAGCACATGGCTTTTTTAGCCATAATCATTCAGTTTGTGCAATGTACCAGTACCACTGGCTACCACTTAAGAAATACGTTTGGAGAAATCAAACTTATCAATGACACCAAGTGGCCCAAACTGTGTCTCAAGCAACCATAAAACCATTAACAGGGCCTTTTGCATGTCCATGTGGGACGGGACAACTTCCAGTCATGCCTGAAGGTGTTAGTTTGGAGGAGGCTCTTCTTTCTTAGACAGCATCCTGGCTCCATCAGGACATGAAACGTACTTTACGCAATATGGTGACACTGATGCTCAGACATCTTTCAGTTATGATAGGTCTGAGATTTGGTGGTTCCTCGGTTGTTTCCGAACATCCTAACTAGGGCTGGAACAATTAATTGGAATAATCATGATTAATCGATTACTGAAATCTTTGTCTCCAGTTCGATTTAGTAATCAAATCGAACTGGAGGACACAGACTCCAAAATAGGCTATTTGTTGAAAGAACTGCCCACTTAGAGCAATAATTGAGCCAGAACTAAACAAAATTAAAACAAAAAAGATCTACATTTTGTATTTCAGATATAAAGAAAAAATCTTCTTTGTCTGTAAATATGCTCCATCCAGAACTCAAGTAGCATAGTTTTAGTTTTATCTGGTTCTTCAGTAAAAAAATAGAATTAAATAAAAAAAAAAATACAAAATCTCCTATTAAGCACCCTTTTCTATCAGATTATTAAACCTTTAATTGAAAAAAAGTTGACAGCTTAATCAGTTAGCAAAATAATTGTTGGCTGCAGCCCTAATTGTGACAAAACAGTAGCCCTATTGTCTACTGTTTTGCCAAACAGGGATATAAATAAGCCCTTAATAATTAAATTGCCACAGTGTGAGCATTGAATTTGCGACAGTGGCGCAAGGACTTTGGAATACGTCTTGTAACCAGTGGGTTGCCGGTTCTGTCTGTCTGCCTCAGGGCAGCTGTGGCTACAATATAGCTCACCACTGTCAGTGTGTGAATGTGTGAGTGGGTGGGTGGATGTGGTGTAAAGCGCTTTAGGGTCTTCAGGACTTGATAAAGTGCTATACAACTACAGAGCATTTACCATTGAGTTAACCAACTGAATTTCGGTTTTGTTTTTTTTTGTTTTTTTTTTAACATATTTTTGCCAATCACAATGCATTTGAAATGTGCAATAAATGTTTTTTTAACCAACATGTTTGTTTAATAATGTTAATATACAAAGTATCTCTTCTTAGATTAATAATAATCATCATTATCATTATAATTATTATGAAAATCGTCGGTAGCTGCAGCCCTAATCCTATTGAGCACTACCATTTCAAATTGGACAATGAGTCAAATGTTTAGGAAAACTGTACCAGAAGTTTGGTGAAGGCTATAAAAGGAGAGCAGTTTATCTGCAACTTGCTGGGGAAAATTTAGAAACTTGCTGGTGGAAATGCAGCATGAGGTATACCCTCATGCTGCATTTGAGCATGAGGGTATACCTATGCACCTATGTTGACTAGACAAAATACTTGTGCATTAAATTCAACCCAAATTCCTGTTTTCAAAATGAATTCCAGGTTTAAGGTGGTGCCATGGTTCTATGCTGGATGAACGAGTAAAACACACCATTAAAGGCCCACAATTAATGACATTCAGTGTTCATGAAGAGTGGCACTGCTGAAACTTCCTTGGCTATACATTGCAGGTGCTCTTGAGTAACACTTCTTTAAGCTTTGTGAAGGTCTGTCTTTGGACACAGGCTGCTTCAGAAAGCTTGGGAAGGTACTCATCAATATCACTTCAACAGTCTGCGAGAAAATCTGGCACCTTGGAGCCAAAGTATAACATCAAGGGAAGTTTGAAATGTTCGGATTAAACTGTAATCGAAACTCGTAGTTGTACATTTTTAAGTGTAGCCAGTACTTTAAAATAAAATATCACCCAGATTTGTCTTTATGACTCAGAAACAGACAGAAGGATTCTGAATAAATAACTAAAATATAAAACCACTTGCTTGGCCGAGTATCAGTCAAATTTAATGGTAGACTGTTAGGAACCAATTTAACAAAACTTGTTTATAACCTCAGATTCTCAATGACTGGTACTTTAACTGAGCTTAAAATTGCATTAGTGTTGTTAGGAGACTGGCTCAAATGGGTCAAGTGGGAGAACAACTGTGACAGCAGCAAAGGAGAAAAAAAAAGTCCTTGATGGACAAAGGAAGAGAAAGAGATAAGAGTGAGCAGACCAGTTTTAAACTACTGGAGATGTTATTTGTTTCGTAAATGGAGATCAATGGGGAAATTAGCAACATCTGTGTAGTCTCAGTAGCTTTGATGTCTGGATAAGGCCAAGAAAAGGATCTGAGAGCCATGAAAAGGGATTTCATTAACTTTTTTCCTTCCCATACCTGGAGTCCTGAAACAGCACCAAATAAAACTACAGGAAGCACAGGATGGAGGTAAATAAAGGACAGAAACAACATGGCATGTTATTGGGGGGAGATGGAAAAGATTTAAGAAGTGATGTGTTCTGGATCCTACATGTTGACATGGCAGGGGATTTTTTTTAGAGTTTTGGAATCACCATCTACATAGGTTACTACATCTAGAGCGCAAGCTTTAAAAGGCCATCAGTGTATATTTATATTGTAGCAATTTTGAATATGTGAGTCAGACAAAAATGATAAAAAAAAAAGCCATTAGCACTTTATGAAAAGAAGGAAAGTGAAGAGAAAGTGAGAACAGAACAGGAAAAAGGGCTCTACACAAAGTCCATAATGTGAATAATGACAGACAAGGATTTGCAGCAGCAGTTAGTCCAGACACATGCCAAGGTGCAAACATCAGCATTCCTGCAGGACTACAACCTCGAACTCATCAAATCCAGCACTGAAGCTCCATAAATAGCAACAGCAATGTTAATTTGATGCATGATACTTTAAAGGATAATTAAGTATTACATTGACTGGAAACCAGAGCACTGGATTTGAGAGGCTTATGGCAGAAAGGTTAATAATTTGCTAGGATCTACCCAGACAACACATTCAGTAAACACAGCAGACACACAAGCATATAACAAGGTTTTAGTGATAAGTATTCAATAAAAGATATTTCTAACTCTGGCTGCAGCAAATTCAAAAACATTTAGAGGTTCATCTGTGCATATAATCAATAAACAATGTTGATAAAAGATGTGGTTTTGACTTTGATGAACTGTTTAAGTCTTTTCAATAAGACTAGGCTTTCTGCATTTCTTTGATGTTTTTGATGCAGATAACAGAACCGTCCACCTCGTCCAGTTCAGCCAAACGCTGCACTTGGATCAACTGGAGAAATTACTTTTTTTTCTCCCCTCTTTTTTTTTTTTTTTAAGAAATCCCAGCCTATCTTCATGCACTTGCAAAACTGTAATATAGGCTGTGCACATTATTTTGAGAGATCAAAGTAGTTTTCTTATCACAGAGCTCACATAATGATCAAGACTGGGACTTGGTAACCGTAAATCCCTAATCCTGTCTGACTCTGATGAGAATAAGAGAATCTTGATCCAGACATTATGAACTTTCAAACATCACGGCCAATCTCAGAGTTATTCGCCATGTTAGACCTGGTGTGAGTTGTCCTGCACGTCTAGATGCATTTTATGTTTTGTGCTCTGATAAAGTCTCTGAAAGCTCTTACTATTTATTAAGCAAACTCTTATTAGTGTGCTCTATATTTTTCTTATTCTTTTGGACGGTTTCATAACTTTAATTTTTCTTTTTAAATTAAAAAAAAGTGCTAAACAAGCAACGTCTTCGTAATTGTTAGCCTAACTATTTATGCAGATATTTGGCCTCAGTGGAGGTTGTTAACACAGCCATTCTTGATTTTTAGCATAAGTTGTAAACCATATCTATGCGATCTTCAGGTCCAATCAGTACAAAAGGTTTTTTTGTTAGATTTTTCCATCTTTTGTGCTTCAGGTTGTTCAAACTATTATTTTTTTTAGATATAATATCAAGTATAAAACAAATTATCCAGAATAGCTTTTGATGGTTGGCTGACTGCAATAACATGCTATTATATTGGTTCTTTAGTGCATCTGAAACACGTTTAAGTCAGACCCAACTTCACACAATGGCTGGGGCTCAATCACAGCAATGTTATTAGATCACATTGTGTTAAATGACAAACACATTACTTTATTCGCTTATATAAGTATATTTGCTGATGAATCATGGCAATGCGTATGGCAAAAGATCAACTCAGAAGGCTGATAAAGAGAGCACTGAACTCAGCTCGGCTGTAACTCACCATCCTGATGGACCCGCATGGCCGAAGCTGTGATGTCTGTGGTGACGTTGAAGTATGGAAGCCACAGGTCCTGAAGATAAAAGATGACATCTTTAAATTTAGCAGCACTTATTGATATTGTTATGATTATGACTTCAAAGTCCTACAATTCAAAACAAAACAAAAAAGTCTCACCTCAATTTGCTTGTCCTGAAACACTTTATAGATGCTGGTGTTAAAGGCTGAACCAGAGAACATGGATGTGATGGGATAGGTGAGGTCCAGGACCGTTTTAAATACTGAATTCATTGCCTGTTAAGCCAAAGAAAATACAGATATACCCACCTTTGTTCTATTATTAATTAACATAATTATTTCTTCTTAATTAGCACAACGTGTACATGTAAGTTTTCCAATATCAGAGATGATGGTGATTTAACTTTCATCTTAAATGAAAACTAGTAACTACGTATAAGACATGGAAAAGAGGGGATAAGGTGACGGATGGTACTGAACCTTGGACCATTCTCTGGCTCTCTGTTTAGTCCGAACGGCGCTCCTCTCCTCGGCATACAGTGCCCCGATGAACGAGCCAATCGATGTGCCGCCCACTATGTCGATAGGAATTCCTGCCTCCTCCATAGCTTTAATCACACCCACATGTGAGCAGCCTCTGCAGGACCAAAACGCAGATGGAAAAGTTCAAGATGTGGCAATTTCTAAGATGAAGAAGGGGATTTTCACATTGTTTGTACAAAATAATCATTTTTGAAAGTGGCTGGTCTTGTTTTTACTAGAAATGCCCCACTGATGCCATTTCTGGCAAAACCCTGATTTCCAGGTTTGTTTTGGATCTGACCTTCAGCTTCTCATTTTAATGTGTAGCACTCTCCGTTCTGCATATTATCCAACCTAGGCCTACTCCTATCGAATCTGTTTGGGGAAAGGAGGGACATTCAGTAGAACGCTCCAAGCTGATTGGGCTAAGCGACACCTAATGCCTGCCCATCAAAGGTTGTTTTAGCCAATCACAGTATCAAATTAAAATGTAAGCAGCAGGTGCCATTACAAACCGCAACAAGTTACACTGGTCATGTTCTTTCAAAGATGAAACTGTGGATTCTGACTAATCAGATGTGATAGCAGCAGCTACACATAAGCTTGCCTTTGTCACAGCTGGTATGTCCCGCCTTAAACCATAATACGGCAACGTGATTGGCGCAAACCGTTTCTGGTTCGGTCACAAACGGCTGTGGTACAAGATGGATTCTCGTGTTTGTGAGCGCACAAACAACGCGAGAATTTGTCTTGCAGGCAAGGTTACCTTATGTTAACTAATCTTTTTAAAAGGAAAGTGTCACATTTAAGAATGTGCTGCAAGTTCTTTAATAGAGGTAGTGGTTTTTAATTTAACAGAAATCAAAGGAATGCTACAATTTTCTCAATTTAGGCCTCAGTTTACTGGTATTTTACCTTCATATCACAACAAGTGCATCAAAGTACAGGTGGTTGGCAGATAGAGCTATAGTTTATGAAGTAGTGGGAGTTCTTAGCTGTGATGCATGTAATGAATGTGGAGGAGAAAAAGTCCTGATATCCTAGTATTTTATATGCCAACCACTGATTAGAGCCAGTCAATGCAAAATGTGCCACGTATGTTCTCTGGTCAATTGACTGCTGCATCTGTGGTTTTATCAATCATTTATGGGTTCAGATACGAGCTCACCTTGCTCCGCCTCCACCCAGCACGAGTGCAATGCTGTTTCCAGTGAGGACTCGGGCCAGCCGAGAGAAATCGCTGTGTCTATCCGCCGTTTTCTCAAACACCTTCTCATAGACTTCCCTCTGCAAGGACAACACAGAGACTGCAACAATTCCAGAAAACAATAAAACGACATAAAAAAAAAAGCCTAAAGGAGTAGAGAAATGTACCAGTTTAGTGGGGCTTCGCCTGGAGAAAACCCTGCGGGGACACTTCAGGTGGAGATGACCCGAGCACCAGCTGCGCATGTTGAGCCACTCGACTGTTCTGGACGGACCGGGTCCATCTTCTCTGTGCAGGAGGATGAGCTTCTTCAAAGCCCGGACTGCTGTGTTTTCCAACATCTGCTCCAACTTTAGGGAAAACAAAGAGTGGGAGGACCGTTAATGAGTCGCTGTTTTCCATACAACCCTCTGCTCTAAGCTCTCAGCCTGCAAACACATACCTCCCCTAGAGCGGGCTCCTGGTCCCCCAAACCCACTATAAGGATGCAGTCAGCCTGCCGGATGCAGCGCTGAGTCCATGGCGTCATACTGCTGTCAGTCTGGTACAAGACGATTCGATTGATGTCCTCCTGCTGGGCCAGCCAGCCAGACAGACGATACTCATGGATGCTGAAAGCAACCAGAAGATGAGGAACAGTATTTCATCCCAGCAACACAGAGACAACACATATTCTGAAAAAGGACAACATTTAAGGTTTGAAATCCACTACGTCGGCTCAAATGTTTACACATCCCTTTGAAATAATAAGACAACGATAAAGCATTGCAAACCTTTAACACATTTAATGTGGTATACAGTATATCTTATGCAAAACACGCAAATCTTTTAAAAAATAGAAATAACATAAAATAAAATAAAAAAATAAGAATAAGAATATTGCGAGGTGTGCACACTCTTGAAATAATTTGTTTAAGAATGCTTTGAGTTAATTTCATCATTCAGTCTTTTTGGGTTCATGTCTGCCATCATTTCTAGAGAATCTGATTAAAAATAAATAACGTTTGGCTTTTCTAGTACGACTTCAGTGACATTTACTTCAGCTAAACCCATTTAGCAGAGAGGCTTTCAAAGGATTAAAATTACGGAGTAAGACACAGTTAGACAGCATCATGTATAGACACACCATGACAGAGTAAGGATAGTCATCAGTACGTAGGAAACATAGGACACCAATGTCATTACAAACAGGATATTTATCCAAAATGAATGAAAACAAGACAAGAACCTCTCAAAAAGGCGAGAGGCAGATGGCAAGACTGAAGGATGAAGTTGTGGTTTTGTTCTAGATGTAAAAAGCCTCTTATACTCTCTACATGTCTGGACCAAGAAGTAGGGTTGCATGACAGTTTTTGATTTGTTTGTTTGTTTGTTTCTTTCCTTCTCTCAAAAAAGAAGGACAGAAAGAAAGGAGGAATGGCACAAGGATGGGAGGATAGAATGAAAGACAAGAAATTAAAGTAAGGACTCAAGGCAGGAAGGAAGAAAGACAAGAAGGACACATTTAGACAATGAGGTAGTAAATAAAATCTGAATAAAAACAAATATATTTCATACTATAGTTTCCTTTTATATTTTCTAGTTCTGGAAAATATTGAAAAGAAATTCAATACCTTTCCAGGCTGCGTAGCAATTAACTTCTAATACATTAACAAATGAAAGGACTTGAGGATGTGTTTAATTTTAGAAATGTTTGCTATTTTTCTGGAAAAAA
This sequence comes from Fundulus heteroclitus, assembly GCF_011125445.2. Lineage (NCBI taxonomy): Eukaryota > Metazoa > Chordata > Actinopteri > Cyprinodontiformes > Fundulidae > Fundulus > Fundulus heteroclitus. The sequence goes on along the minus strand of NW_023397186.1, from coordinate 1,532,406 downwards.
GGTGTATATAATTTATGGGAAAAAAAGACAATAAAATCTTGAAGATGACCATCAGACTGACCTGTCGAGAGCAGAAGCCCCCAGGCGCTCCCTGATTATATCACTGGTGAGAAGCAGAGTGGGGCCTTGAAGTGTCAACCGGAGGAAAGGTCAAATTAATAAACCAGTAGAATACAAAATGCAAAAAACAACAACATTCAGTTCAGCAAGATGAAGAGCATTTCCAGAAACCGGGTAAGTTACCAATGGCACTGAGGGCGTGGCTAAGCTCCAAGTTGAAAGCGTTGATTGGCACTTCATCACACACAGGGAGCACAGCCACAGTGGAGAGGTTACTGGCAGGGTTGGTGACATCTGCACTCGTTGTCATGTTTGGCAAACTCAGAGCTGAACCTGGTAAACGGGGAGCAGAGTGTGTGAGTGACATACAGGAGGCTGGACAAGGCTGCAGGTAGAGAGACGTGAGGGAAGGGTTTGTCACCCTCTGACCTGAGAACGGTCCCCGACCCTGCTGCAGGTTCCCCAGGATCTTCTGGCCTAACAAGTGGATCAACCTTGTCACAACCTTAAGGAAAAAACAAAACAAAAACACTATTCAACCAGAATAGGAAACATAAAGTGACACGATTCAATAAATGAATGAATTAATAAATAAAGTTTTAAGTATTTATTTAGTTATTTCATGTATATTTTGAAGTAAGTTAAAGCAGGGCTGGACAATATGGGCAAAACTTATCGCGACATAACTCTTAATTTCTGTCGATACGATATAATTTCCATATCGATATAAACAAAATAAAAGCCTGAGAAAGACTGCCAAGAATGCCTAAAACAGATGCCAGTACAAACTTATGCCAATTATTTTGCCATGTTTATAAAGCTCAAACATTTTAGAAATATCTGCTTTAAAAAAATAAAACATAAAATTACACAAAATCCAGAACATCAGTCAGTGACAAATGCTTTAATCATAGACTGTAATGTGTATTGAAATATTGAAAATGTAATATCACCTTTATTGAATAAAGTTATATTGCGATATATATTCATATTGAATTATTCTCCACCCCTAATTTAACGGCGTCATTACGGCTCATCAGAAAGACCCCAAAATCTAATTTGTTAACCTGAATAGCAACTCAACGGCGGACCAACCATCTAGTCAGCAGAGACTTTGAAAAGTAAAGCTAACAGTTCAAATAAATTCATCTGACGGCCTTCAGCACACCACTAGATAACACCTAAATTATACAAGCATTAAAGAAATAGTGAATCAATTTTGTGATTTTCCAATTACCTAATAACATGTCAAATTATGAATACATTTAAATAATATATAATTTAATTAAAGTGTAGGCTATATTTATATCTCCCATTTTATTCATTTTAGATATATAAATATCTATCTGAATTTTTTTGCCCTCGTATTGAAAAGACAAGGTTCCAGGACATTTTCTATTTCTGAATTTGACTCTTTTCTAGACTACGATTGTTGAACTTTTCCATTAGCTTCTGGACATTTGAGAGAGAAAACTGTGCCTTGTTGGGTGTTTCAAACCATGAAACAACATATCAAGGGTTCCCAATCAGGAATGCTCGTTTCTTTAATTTGTTGAATTATTTCATTGTAGTATTTTAAATACATATCCTCTGAAGCAAAGCCTGTGTTTTGCGGTGTGTTTATTGTATTTGTAAAATCCTAAACAAAACTTCAATACAATGATTGTCAGCTAAACCAGAGCAGATTAAGGAGCTATAAGTGCACAATTCAATACCCTGAGATAAAATGTATAAAAAAGGTTTTGATATTACCCTTTTCTATTTATTGAATGAGTGCGTATTTATTTATGGGCTATCTTTGGTAACTCAGAAAAAAGATGAATTTGGATAACAGAACAAGCAATAAAGACTGGAAACCCCTTGATTTTCTTTCTTTTAATATCTATCAGACCTAGAAAGACTTTTCAGTGAACAGCCTTTTAATGATGAAAAACATTCACCTGTGGATATCGTCTTTTAATGTTGTTGAGCGTTCCCTCAGGCAGTTTAACCAGCTCCGTGTCTCTCACTGCGTGCACAGTGGTGGCTCTGGGCTGCTTGGTCAATGCCTCCACCTAGAGGACAAAGAAGGGGAGAAAACGCACAATTTAATTCTCCATAAACATCTTTTGCAAGTTGAAAAAAAAAACATGAAACATCCGAAAGATGGAAATGTTCTTACCACACCGATGAGGTCTCCTCGGCCATATTCCCCAACCAACTCCTTCTTGCCATTTGCCTTACGAATGACTGAACGTAGACGTCCATTCAGAATAATGTAGGTGCAGTCTGACTGGTCATCTTGTCTACGGGTATGAGATTAAAAATGTAATAGCTGCCACCATTGCTAATAAAAATTACATCCAATTTTTCCCCCCAAATAAATGCTAAATGTGTCTCTACAAAGATGCATCTCAATAAATCAGAATGTATCTGAAAAATTTAATTATTTCATTGATTGAATACGTCTAAATTTTTGCTTTTCATTAGCTGTAAATCCTAATCATCATAATTCACAAAAATAAACCTATAATTTCCCTTCACATGGCAATAAATCTATATAAGCTTAACTTATATACATAAATCACTAAAACTTTTCAAGACATTCTAGTTTACCGAGATGCTTCCTTCAGTCTAGTCCAATAGCAGCAAACATGGTAAAGAAATGTGTAGATGAACTGTTTAATATTTTGCTGCAAATAAACGCAAAACATTTTTTTTATGTCTGTAGAGTACCTGTAGAGGGCTCTGCCAGCTTCAACAGCCATCCAGTCAATTGCAAAGTCCATCTGCCTGACAAAAGCTGACATCCGAATGGCCACTGTGTGCGCCACACTCAGCACCACACTGGGCTGTTCCCTCATAATCCTGCAGAGGGCAGAAACGGGGAGAAATATTGATTAAATGCACTCTAAAACACAGCAACAGCAAAGAAAGATGGACCATTTTCTTTGGGTGAAGGGAGGAATTCAAAGGAAAAATAAATTGGACTCTTTCAAACATAACTAGCATTTTTTATTTTTATTTTTTACATATAATCTTTGGCCACAGAAAAGAAAAGAAGATAGACTCACTCATAGAAATCTGACTTTGAGATCTTCAGGTAAGTACAGTCTCGGATGGCCTTAACGGTAAAGATAAGGGGCTCTCCGGTGAGCACGGCGAGCTGGCCTACCATCTCTCCTGGATGGGTCACAAACAAGCAGACCGCCTCCTGTTTGTCGATCATTCGCTGGTAGACATGGAGGCAGCCAGACAGGACGAAGTGCAAACTCACGTCCTGCAGAAAAAACAAACAGAAAGGAGTGGTGTTTGTTTTAGTGCCAGTTGCCACATATATGTCTTAGAACATATGAGGTATCGAGAATGAGACTTCAGCGCTTTTAGACGCATGTTTAGCGTAACACACCTGGTCTCCCTGTCTTGCTAAAACGGCTCCAGCTTTCGCATGGTGCAGAGTTGCTCTCCCATTTAACAGACCCGGGTCCTAGAAGAGACAGAAGATTAAAAAAATGTAGAAGATAAAACATGCAGTCAAGCCAAAGCTACATGAAAATCATCAATAAAATGTTCACACCTTAGTCAAGTTTCTGCAGTCCAATAAATCTGAAAAACGTTCCTCTAGTTGCACTGCCGTCACGTTTTGAAACATTAAGTGGCGCAACGCATAGCAGACACAGAGAGGATCTACCATTATGGCAACACATCAATGGGTACAACATCCTCACGCAGATGCAACATGGATGTCGGTTTTTTTCTCTCTCACCTCACTCGGCATCAACTACGGAAGTTTTAAATGATCGGTTCAGATGTTTGGAAGCTCCCCTCATGTTTTTAATGCTGCAAACCTTTCCAGATTGAAATTAGCAGAAGTATAACTATGAAAAGTCCACTGCAGCTAGTTCAAAACAATAAAAATGGATGGATGGATGGATGGATGGATGGATGGATGGATGGATGGATGGATGGATGGATGAAACCGGTAATGCTAGAGTAAACAAGTCTAGTCCTGCACAAGAAAGGTTTGCATTGGCAGGTTTTCTGGAATGAAAAAGTAAGTGCACCCATAAAAGGAGGAAAGCAGAAAGCTGAACAGAGAAGAATCCTGCATCCTGTTTCAGTCCTAACATTTTAAAAATAAAAACATTTAAACCTAATTTTTTAATACTTTTGCCACCAAGTCTTAAAATAAAGTAAGTAAAACCTCAGATTAGCAACAGCAAGCTAGATCAACAAAAAGCAATTATTTAATTACCTATAATATTAATGCTATATTATTATTAATATTATTATTATTATTATTATTATTATTATTATTATTATTATTATTAGCTAAAATCTTAAAGCAGAGTGTAATTAACTAAGTACACCCTTATTGTTGGTAAACAATACCCTTATTGGAGATAAATAAATGTGCTGGAGATAAAACTTGATTTTGATGTGATTATGTGTGTTTATCTTTCTAAAAGCAGAAGAGTTAGTAGCTTGCTGCTCTGAGGAATAAATATATCAGGGAACTAGTCCTGTACTTTCTTTTTTTACCACAGTGAGTTATCTAATGGTAAAACAACAACTGTTGGGGTGATTTTTTGTCTTCGTGAATATTTGGGAATAAATGAAAAGTAACCCATACCTCAATCCTCATGAGCCTGAGGACCTCTTTTTGAGCTTCCTCGAAGAGAGAAGCACTGCTGCGACTCGACACTGGAGTGAAAATGTTGTCCACGCCTGACTCTTCCTCAGGATACAAGTAGATACCTGAAGGAACTTCATCCACCGTCACTTTCCTCTCACGTTGTTCATGGGAAACAGACTGCAAGAGCATTGATTCACATCATTTAAAAACAGAACGTTTTGAAAGCCACTTTCATACAAGTAACTGGATTCCTGCAGTTTGCTTCCTCACAGCGGTAATATGTTACTGGGGGTTCAGTTTTCGTTGTCAAGTGAAACTGAACACACTGGTCGTAATTACTCGGTTTCATGTCAGGAAGTTAATGTCAGTTTATCATCTTATTTGAGTTGTGCAATGCACCGACCCGAGTGAAGGTGGGTGGAGTGTTGCCGTCTTCTGCTGAGACAGAAATCCGTCCTCTCTCATACGCCATGTCAAAATCGGACCTCAGACTTTTCTGCATGCCTGCGCAAACAACAAGACACATTTTAGTCTGATAAAAAAGGTAAAGCAATTGATGTAAATGGCAAAAAGAACTGAGTACTTCAAAACTAGTCTGAAATCAGAGTGATGAACTCAAAACTTTTCAAACAAATCCCCTTCAGTTATTTCTGTGGACAAATATGTAGTATATATACAAAGTGAAAGCAGGAACGCTAGCTTTCGTGTTGAAGAAAAGATCATTTTGATGTGTCAAATCTTCCAAAAGCACACCACAGAGTCGACAAAGCTACACTTTTCACTCTGCTTACTTTCATATCTCACCATGTGTTTGGTTATAAAACCATAAAACAACAAGTCATCACTTCAAAATGACCGACATAGACAGAGAACTGCAACTAGAACAGTTTTAAAAAGCGGACCAGATTAAAAATTACCGTAAATTATGCAGCATTCAGTTCAGATGATAAAAACCAATAAAGGGGAAACTCAAACGGTTTTATTGCTTAAACATTAAGCTTCAACTGTGACAGAAAGACCCAGAGACCGGTTGAACAGCAGTACTATGGATCCAGCAATGAGAGCAGACCTGGACCGTCTCTAGTTACACAACGATTTTCATCTTTTCCCTTTAATTTTTCTCAGCAATGTTACATTTCGTAAATGCAGATTGCAAATGAACAGCCTAACCTGTGACTAGTTCAACTAAAAAAAAAAAAAATGTTCAGTAATCATGACCAAAAAGGCAAAGTACATAAATAATCTAACATTTCTTTAGGTGAAAGTGGAGAACTGTTACATGATGATCAATGATCTCTCACCAGAGATGTCCACAGGCATAGAAATGGTCCTGCTAAGATTTGGCGGACCTCCTTCTTTTCCTTGTTCCCCTCCTGTGGTTAAGCAAAATTAACTGTTATTTTGTTCAATTAGGGGGAAAAAAATCCTTTTCACCCATTTTAAAATGTAAAATACAAATATTTCCTATAAAATTTATGACGGAAAAATACAGTGACCAGCCTAAATATGGAACCTGGAAAAAAACAGACAGAAAGGAAGGATCAAAGGAAGGACGGACAGAAAAAAGGAACATAAGGAGGGGAAGATGGAAGGTCATAGTTTAGACAATAGGGTAGGAAAGAAAGTCTGGAAATACACATTCTCTTAATTTTTTCTGTATTAAAAATAGAAAATTTGGAAATCAAATTCCAAACTTATTCATACTTTTCAAGTGGGAACCCCATATAAAGCTCAATTTTAATCAAATTTATCTAGTAGCTTTTTAGTTTCAGGGACGATTTTAATCAAAGTAATAACTAAGTCAGGCAGAATTTCTAATTTTGCTTATTCATCGCTTTTTTTACATATATAATTAGTTCCCTTGAGTCTGTCTTGCTGCAGCGGGTTTGTCTGAGATGCATCTTTATGCGCAGCAGAGGAAATTGTGAAAACGAGACCTGTGGATGCAGGGACCTCAGATAATAAAATGAAAATTAATGTTTTGAAAATAAATTCTCAACAGAGATAAGTTGTAGTGTGGGTGTTTTTTGTTTTTTAGTCCTCTAACACATATGGGCATTTTATTTTTTTAAATAGTTGCTATATTCAATTCCCTGCTTGGCTGACCACTGCAGTTTGAGCGGCTAACTCATTCACCCTTACAAACAAATCTTACATCTGCGAGGCCATTTAAATGTCGCTTCCACACATTTTACTGCCCGTCTTGGATGTCTACAAAGAAAATAATATAAAGTCTAAAATCAAGAAATCGGAATGGGAAATATACTCCCACATGGCCAAAGCCCCACTAGTGCTAAATTCAGTCCCTTCGCCCGAATGATGTGGAGCAGCAGCTTTAAGCCTTCAAAGGTTCCTGGTCCTTCCTTTGGTCAAAATTAAACAGCCAGAGGACTGAGCATTATATAAGTTTAGTATTATGACTTTACCGGCAGCTTCGCCTTTAATGGCAGCTTCCCGATGCTCCTCTGGAACGGTCAGGCTGCCGAAGCGCTTCCCATGGCGGACAGGACTGGTGCGTGGAGCGTGCGGTGACTGCGGCGGGAGGCGTGACGGCTGCATTTCCTGTGAGACACGGATAAAATCTGCCATCAGAGCCTAGCAAAAGATTAAAGCAATGAAAACTGTTTTTTTGTAAACTTGATTAATTATATTGAATCACCATAAATTCTATTGTCTCCTTTATAACAGACGTGTTTGACACAAGGTAAATAAAAAGAGGTTTATACAGAGCCCTGTAAAAAAGGTCTTTGGCTAAATTCTGTAAATTAGCAAGAAACCAGATGATATAAGTCTGCTTGGGCATTCAAAGACAGTTAAAACCATATCTTTACATAACCTACCGTACTTTTAATACCTTAAGGCGCACCAGATTATAAGGCACACTAAATATTCTTCCCAAGTGTGTAATATCACTCTGCCCCTTCACGTACACAGCTCTCTATCAGTCTTTGTCGGGAGAGCAGAGTAGTCGGACTACACTGTCCTGTTTCTAACATAAGGCCAAAATAACTTTTATATTGAATTAACTTAGTAGGTTTATTTATATATTTATACTCCAGGCACAGGCTGCCTAAAGGTTCCCAAATACTCGGCCCAACTGTGCGCATACTGTGAGCTGCGCTGACTCTCCACGGATGTTTTACCCTTCATAGTCGGGCGTACTGTTGCCTACATTTATTGTGGCAAATTCCTACAATTCCCACACTTTCTGCCAGCGGCGTAACGGATGGTAAAATGTGTGATTAGCTAGCTTAGCACCTAGAGCCGTTTCTTTCCCAGCAGGCTCCCACCTGTCAGTGAGAACAGAGAGGGACTGTGATGCTGCTTGGAGCAGCTCAGTGTACACAAACAATAATACATTTAGTCTGACTGAACCTAAGATAGTGAGAAAAGTACATGCTTTCTAAGTGTAATTAAAAATGCTCCAATAGAGCCACCTCTACATTAGACAGACTTTTTGCTTTATCATTTTAATTGCCCCCTTGTTGTCCGTGTGCCGGACTCTGTCTGATAGACTCACATGACTGAAGAGCTCATTGGTTAGTCCCAGGTAGTTGTGCAGGGCGAGGACTGTAACTCTCTGGAGGCGAACCATGATGATCTGAACAGAAAGGAAAAGAGAACGATCAATGGACGATAACAATATGGGATCGCCCGTTCCAGACTGCTGCACCTCAACTATTCAACAAGCTTCTTTTTTTTCCTTTTTTTTTTTTTTTTTTTTACATTATATTGAAAATTCATTTTTAGACATTTTTATTTAGTCATGCAGTTCATTCTTTTTATCATCTCTATCATTTTCTTTTTGAATCAAGTTTTAATTTCTTTGTTGTATTTGTGAACACATTTTTTTTTTCATTTGTGACAGGAGCTCTATACAAATACATAGATAAATAAAAGATACATTTACTATTTACTTACTCACGTAAACCTTGTTCGGTATCTAGAACAGCTCACTCATACAGATAACAGCAAAATGAAGGGGAACACAAAGCTTACCTGAACTACGCGCACCAGACTCTCAGGATACTTCTCAAATATAGCGAGGAAGGCCTCAACAGGTAAACGGAGAACAGTGGAAACCTCTGCAGCTCGTGCCGACACCGTTCTGTAAGGCCTCTGATGGCCCTGCAAATAAAGATTGTTTTGACTGCTATACTTCACACCTTTTTGTTCTTAAACGTATTTAGGTAGTATCAAACGTTCAACCAGGTCATTGACAAGCTCATCATTCAGGCATTAAAAGCACACCAAATTCATACTGAAATAAAATCCAACATCACTGTGTGAATTACGGCGGAGGCCTTTGTGAGTCAATAGTCGAATATAAACAATTTCAGGCATATATAATCCATGCTGAGGGGTTGGGATTTAATACGGTGCGATAAAACTATTTTATCTCTCTTAGGGTGCTTATTATAGGTTTGTCTGTGAATTTGAAAAGCCTTTTTTAGTGTAGGTGTGCTTGCATTGTGCGATGTGACCTACTGTAATGACATCCAGAATGCTGAGCAGGCTGTGAACGCTGTCTCCAGCATAAACCTCCTTGACCACGCTCTCTTTGCCATCCTGGGGGGGGACAAGAAGGAGACGTTCAGGTGTGCAATCACCAATCAACTGTTCTCTTTCTGTTCATTCTTTTACAAGCAAATTTAGAAAAATAAAATACATTTGAAAGGGTGTGTTTATCAGGACAAATGCTAAATAGAAACTAGAAAAAGCTGTTCCTGCGTAACAGCGAGTGAGAATGCTAATCTGCAGAATGATTTGAGCAGAATATGCAAAAGATCCCTGCAGATGAGAAAAAGTAGCTGAAAAAACATTTAAATCAGATATAAAGAATTTGAAAAAAATTAAGAATTTGAAGGGATTTGAAGAATTTGAAAAAGTTGAAGAATTTGAAAAATTTTAAGAATTAGAAGAAAGAAGAATGTGAAGAATTTGAAAAATTTGAAGGAATTTGAATAATTTGAAAAATTTGATGAATTAGAAAAAATTGAAGAATTAGAAGAAGAATGTGAAGCAATGTGAAAAATTTGAAGAATTTGAAAAAATTAAAAAATTTGAAGAATTTCAAAAAAATTAAAAAAATTCACAATTTTGAAGAATTAGAACAATTAGAAGAATTGGAAGAATTGAAAGAATTGGAAGAATGTGAAGAATTTCAAGGAATTTGTATCAATTTGCATTGATTTAAATGGGAACAGCAAAAAAAAAAAAAAAAAGAAATTCGCACAAAAGTGAAATATTTTAAAAAGTGTATAAGTTAGCATAACCATGAGATATAGCAGTCATGCCGGGAACGAGCCGAACATTATGATACCAAAATTGTTGAAATCGGTTGAAGTATGCAGGAGCAGTTAAGACGCCGACGGAATAATAATAAGAAAGAAAAACAGGAAAACAATAAGTGAGAATGCTGTATAGCATTCTCACTGATTAGTCTCTGTTTTTTTTAATGGTAGTTCCGTTTTAATGTGAAGAGACAGAACATCATCCAAAAATTACTACTTCTTTTGCCTTCAAGAGAAATAGGTATCCTCTACAACTATAATAAGAGTTTTGGCTCTAGTAGATTGGTTACAAGCTAAGGTTGCATACAGGTCGGCCAGTCATTTACAGATCCTCCTAAACTCAACATGTTACGTGTCAAAATCACATCTTTCCACAGAATCAGTTTCTTAAGTGCCAAATTCTCCAACACCAAAAAGCTGGGACCAAAGAGCTGTCTAAGGGCTTCAGGGACAAGATGGACCGGCAAAACGTTGAACTACAAGACCGTCTGCAAGAAGTTTAGTGAGAAAGTGACAGCTATAGGTGTGATCATTCAGAAATAGAAGAAATATAAAATGACCAGCTGTTTCCATCAGTCTGGAACTACATCCAAGATTTTACCTCCTAGTGCAAGGATGATCAGGAGAAAGGTGCTTATCCCTATAAGCCCACAGCTATACAGGAGGAGCTACAGCAAGGCAGCTGAGACAAGAGTCACCGCTGGTAACACATTACACTATTCAGGATTAACATTTTGAAGCCTGGACACGTGCAGATCTCTCCTAGGTTTGCCAGTGAACATCTAAATTATTCAGAAGAGGCTTGGGAAAAAGTGTTGTGAGACCAAAATCAAATATTTGGTATCAACTCAATCCGTCGTGTGTGGAGAGAAATGCTGAGTATGACTGGAAGAACAACATTTCTGCAGTCAGGCATGGAAGTGGAAACATTATGCAATATTTATCTGATAAGGGTACAATATGAGTTCATCCTATCGAGGAGCTAATGAACATAATGAAGAGTCACTCATCAAAATGCTAATTTTTCTCCCTCTGTCAGAATATTGAAGGTGAGCCATAAATGTGTATTCTGCAATGACGAGGACCCCAAAAGATACAAACAAGGAGTGGCTAAAGAGGAAGAAGAATCTGATTGAAAAGTTATGCAGTTTGCAGACATATCTGCAACAGAAAATCTGTAGCAGGAGCTGAAACTTTCTGTTGCCAGGTAGCAGCCAAGAAGCTGAAAGGGTCTCTGTAAAGGGAGCTGCATGATGGAAAGGTAGTTATCGCCGTATCCTTGCAGCAAGAAGGACCAGGGTGTGAATCCTATCCTGTGGTTAAGTTCTCCAACTTCCTCCCATGGTCCAAAACATGCATGTTAGGGTAAATCGATAAGTCTAAATGGACCAAAGGAGTGAGCGTGTGTGTGTGTGGCTGTTTATACACATGGGAAATGAAGAGATAGGAAATGCAGCATCACCATTCCAGTAAGGCACAGTTCTAGTTTTCCATCCTGAACCACGTAGATACTGCTGTCTGGCTGTCCTGGCCTGAAGACGTACTCTCCCTGCTGGAACTGCAGGAAGACCATGTGCTTGCACAGCTCCAGGAAGAGGGGCTTCTCAAAGTGACCCAGCACGCTGCAACGGACGACAAACGAAAAGCCGTCAGGGCAAGAACGGATACGTACGGCAAGAACAAGATTAGCGACTAGACGTGTGAAGAGTGTCTTCTTTCCTGACCTACCGGACATTTTTGAGCATGTAGAGCACCTCAGAGGGGAGGTGGGAGTTGGCCACGTCAAATTCAGTGAGATCTGCCTCGAGCACTGAGGGAGGGGGCTCCTTCGCCTGAAGGATGGGAACCTCCTTCTTGAAGCGCAGGATCCTGCACGAGGGAGACAAAACAATGATGAAGAGAAAAGGGTAGAGAAGAGTGGAGGGGGGGGGGGCATTTTATGAAATGCATTTTACTTTTTGGCAATGTTGAGCATTTTCTGCTTCTTCTTTAGCCGTGGACGAGAGGAGGAGGAAGAGGAGGAGGCCGTCCCCACCAGTGAAGAGGTAGACTGCGAAACCTGTCAGAGAACGGATGTAAAAACAGGTTCCCGTGCGTTTCTTTTTGTAAACATGCACCTGTTTGGAGGATTTTAAAGTGCTCTGTTCTTGAAATGTTTTCACTTTTTGTCAAGTTTCAACTACAAACCCAAATGGATTCACTGAGATTTTCCATAAAAGGAAAGTGATGCATTATTTTCACATGTCTTCACAAATTAAAATATAAAAAATGTGTTGTGCATTTGTATTCCATCTTGCTGAGTCGGTATTTTGTAGAACCAGCTTTCTCTGCAAATACCGACACAGGTCCTTCTGGCTTTGTCTCTAACAGTGTTGCACCTTAAAAGACTGAACTTTCTGCTCATTATTTACTCAGTTTGGATGTAAATGTGTGGCAAACTATTTTCAATTCTTGTCAAATTCTCAATTGAATTTAGTTCTGGACTTTGGCTGGGCCATTCTCACAACTGAATATGCTGAATGTGGGTCTGAAAACTTTACAATCCTTTACAAACATACAAAGAGACATTTTTGGCGTCAGTCTAGCTAAATCAAACTCATTCAGAGCCGCAAATGTTACATGAACTTTTGAAAAAAATACTATCAATACTTTTTTGATAAATACCAACTCCAGAAAATGTGCTGTCATTTTTAAAGAACCATCATTTAACTTAGAAAAACATAAAACTCATGAAAAAAAGAGGATGGATAAATTTTCTTCAACAGGATGTTGATATTAGCGGAACATTGTTTACATAAAAAAGCTAATTGTTCCCAAGTAAAACAGATCTAAAAATATTAATGTTACTCTTAGCGTCATTGTGGAAACACAATTATTTAATTAAAAAACTGTTAAATCTTTTTTTGCTATCATATATCAATATAAAAATAACAATTGGATCTTTTTTATTTTTAGCAAATGGCTTTAGGAAGTCTGGAGAAAGACTTCCGTACGGCTTCGAAGCGATTCTGGTCCACTATCCGGCGTCTCAGGAGGGGGAAGCAGTGCAGTACCAACACTGTTTACAGTGGGGGTGGTGTGCTGCTGACCTCGACTCGGGACGCCGTGCATCGGTGGGCGGAATACTTCGAAGACCTCCTTAATCCCACCAACACGTCTTCCATTGAGGAAGCAGAGCCTGAGGACTCTGGGTCAGGTTCTCCCATCTCTGGTGCTGAGGTTGCCGAGGTGGTTAAAAAGCTCCTCGGTGGCAAGGCTCCGGGGGTGGATGAGATTCGCTCTGAGTACCTTAAGGCTCTGGATGTTGTGGGGCTGTGTTGGTTAACGCGGCTCTGCAACATTGCGTGGACATCGGGGGCAGTTCCCCTGGATTGGCAGACTGGGGTGGTGGTCCCCCTATTTAAAAAGGGGGACCGGAGGGTGTGTTCCAACTACAGAGGAATCACACTCTTAAGCCTCCCTGGTAAGATCTATTCAGGGGTTCTGGAAAGGTGGGTCCGTCGGATAGTCGAATCTCGGATTCAGGAAGAGCAGTGTGGTTTTCGTCCTGGCCGTAGAACACTGGACCAGCTCTATACCCTCAGCAGGATTCTTGAGGGGGCATGGGAGTTTGCCCAACCAGTCTACATGTGCTTTGTGGATCTGGAGAAGGCATTCGACCGTGTCCCCCGGGGGATCCTGTGGGGGGTACTCCAGGAGTATGGAGTACCGGGACCTCTAATAAGGGCTGTCAGGTCTCTGTACGACCGGTGTCAGAGTCTGGTCCGCATTGCCGGCAGTAAGTCGGACTCGTTTCCGGTGAGAGTTGGACTCCGCCAAGGTTGCCCTTTGTCACCGATTCTGTTCATAACTTTTATGGACAGAATTTCTAGGCGCAGCCAAGGTGTTGAGGGGATCCGTTTTGGTGGCCTTAGGATTGCGTCTCTGCTATTCGCGGATGACATGGTCCTATTGGCTTCATCAGGGCGTGATCTAAAGCTCTCACTGGAGCGGTTCACAGCCGAGTGCGAAGCGGCCGGGATGAAAATCAGTGCCTCCAAATCAGAGACCATGGTCTTGAACCGGAAAAGGGTAGAGTGCCTTCTCCGGGTTGGGGAGGATGTCCTGCCCCTAGTGGAGGAGTTCAAGTATCTTGGGGTCTTGTTCACGAATGAGGGGAGGATGGAGCGGGAGATCGACAGACGGATTGGTGCAGCGTCTGCTGTGAAGCGGGCGCTGTACCGATCCGTTGTGGTGAAGAGAGAGCTGAGCCAAAAGGCAAAGCTCTCGATTTACCGGTCGATCTACGTTCCTACCCTCATCTATGGTCACGAGCTTTGGGTCGTGACCGAAAGAACGAGATCCCGGATACAAGCGGCTGAAATGAGTTTTCTCCGTAGTGTGTCTGGGCTCTCCCTTAGAGATAGAGTGAGGAGCTCAGTCATCCGGGGAGGACTCAGAGTAGAGCCGCTGCTCCTCCACGTCGAGAGGAGCCAGTTGAGGTGGCTCGGGCATCTGGTCAGGATGCCTCCTGGACGCCTCCCTGCTGAGGTGTTCCGGGCACGTCCCACCAGGAGGAGGCCCAGGGGAAGACCCAGGACACGCTGGAGGGACTATGTCTCCCGGCTGGCCTGGGAACGCCTTGGGATTCCTCCTGAGGAGCTGGCCCAAGAGGCTGGGGAGAGGGACGTCTGGGCCTCCCTACTGAAGCTGCTACCCCCGCGACCCGATCCCGGATAAGCGGAAGAAGACGGACGGACGGACGGACGGCTTTAGGAGCCATTATGGAAGATCAAAAGTGCCTCCATAGCTGCAGGTTGGAGACTCCTCTGCTAAATCACCTCACTGTAGGAACGTTTTAGTTTTGTCTTAATATAGACATTTTCAAGTCTCTTGTACCCTATAACAAGTTTTCTTCCAGGCCTTTTTCTGAATTTAGCTCCATCTATCTTCCCATCAGCTCTGACCAGATTCTATGTTTCCGCTAAACACAAAGCAAACCCAGAGCATGATGCGGTCGATCTGATCTGACCGCAGCAACCTTCGTTCATATATTAGCTGTGCCTCCTAAACGAGTTACAGCAAATGGAACTTCTTGTGGTTTTCGTCCGACTCCTCCATAAAGGTCAGATATTTAAGCAGACAGCTAACAGTTGTCCTGCCAGCAGATTCTCCCATCTCTGGTGTGGTTCTCTGCAGCCTCTCCAGTTACCATGATCCTTTGGGTAACATCTTTAATTAACACTATCCTTACCTGGCTGGGCAGTTTAGGCTGGACATGTCTTGGCAGTTTTTCCATATTTGATTTGTTTTCTGTGAGATATCTAAATCTTTTCAATGTCGTTTTTAAACCCAACCCTGACTGAAACTCCACCAAGACTTTGTCTGTGGCCTCTATTTAAAAAAACATATCTGCCCCTTAACTATTTGCTACATGTAATTAAAATAAATTACATGAAGGTTTGTTGCAACGTCACGCAAACTTCAACATTTTCATCCAGCCACTCACCTTCCGCATAATCTTTCGTCCGTAGAACATGACTTTGTCTCTCTTACGGAAGCGATACTTGGGTGCCTCCTGAGCCTCTATGTCTGCAAAATAAAAGTTAATGTCAAAATACATCACTGCTTTATAATGCGCTTTTTTTCCCCACAACAATGTTCCAGAGCGATGGGACTCTGCTTTTACTGACTTCGAAGCTTTATCCTCCGCAAGATGAAGAAGATGAGGATGGCGATGAGGACTATGACGACGCCGGCGCCAATAACCATTCCCACGATCTGAAGGAAGAACAACAGATAAAGGATGCTAAAAGAAAATAATGGTCACAGGTTTTAATTAAAGTTTTAAATCAAATCTGCTTGGATTTTACAAATAGCGGTGGACTAAACTTTTAGCTAACGTGAGTCATGGTAATAAAGCCTTCAGCTGCAGCGGTAAAACAGCTGAAAGAGAAGGAAGACAGAAATGAAACTGCTGTAGTGACGCAAAGCCCCATTCTCACCATGCTTGTCTGTAGTTCTTCCTCCACAAAGGTCTTGAGGTTTTCAAATCTGTCCTGAAAAAAACAAAAAAAGAAGCAAAAAGAGAAATGCAAAGGCATGCTAGTGCACGTGATAGTCAACAAGATAACCATTACACATCACAATGTAGCTGCGTGAAAAGTAGACCCGGAGGCTATAACTCCACTGAGCTGTGAAAGCATGTGGGAACCAGGAATTTGCCCCGCAAGCAGCAACGCCTGGATGAAAGGGGAAAAACCTTCCTTTTTGCCCCGTGTTTGGACGCAATAATGATGATAAAACACACACAGAGCTTCTCTTTGCTATTTCCAGGTAACAAAAGGTTAAAATGATTTCATCCTTTGTATCTTGTTAAAAAGAGATCTTAGTCACTTAGGTTTAATAGCATGAAAGTAAGAGCTTATCAAAAAAGTGTTGAGTGAGTGCAGAGATCCAACATAAATACGACTGATTTGTCTTGCATGTGTTTGGCAGACCGCCATGTGTCGCACAGTGAGGTCAAAAGTGAGGGGAATTGTTTTTTAGCAGTTAGGCTGAGAGCCATTGGGCGTTTATCTTGTGTTATCTGTGATTATTTATACATCTGTAACAAGCTTAATGTCATTTTACAGTAATCGCTCTGAACTGGGAAAGTGGAGGGAGCGCAATGTACAGTGGATTTCTCACGTACAGCACTTTTAAATGCCAGGTTTTCTGAGGATGAAGTGGTAAATCATTTCAAAAACATTTTTCCACAATAATGTGAAATATATCTTGAATATTCGAAATAAAAACGTAGCTACTAGGGGGAGGGGAAAAAATGGGAAATAACTTGGTGTGCACTGCTTTAGACTTTGTTGATTTAGTTTCCGCTTTCAGTCCTCTTGGCTTCCTATCTGTTATCAGTCATGGTGAACCTAATAAAACAAAATATTCAGTTGTACTAGCAGGATCATAAAAGACGTTTGCCCATTTAAATGCTTTAGCTAATGTCAAAGTTTAGATAGAAGCTACAAAGGATCAACATTATCTAAATTTGAAAAAAGTATCAGTCAGGAAAAAGGTTTAAAAATTATTACATTTTCCCCTTTACAATATTGACGTTGCAAGAGGGAAGAATTTATTAGTAATTGGCAAGAACGTGGTACAAAGGTGACATCGCGAAAAATAGACTGTGGAGACAACAGAAAATAGCTGTGAAACAGCAAAGCTGAAGGAGCTGTGGGAACTGCTGGTTAAACGCTGACGGTTTTCAACATGTAACAACAGCGTTGGATTCCCCATGAGTCCATACTAAAGAACAAGGTTGCATGACTTTCCTTGCTAAAAAAAACCTCCTGGACTGGCTAAAATTTTCAAAATATTGAAAGAACACCTAACGGTCCAATAAAGACATGCCTGAACTCTGGGCCGCGTAAACAGCGCTGAGCATCACTAGCAGCAGATCATATCCGCAGAAAAACACGGTGGTGGGAGCATCGTTCTCTTGGGTTACTTTACTTCTGATGGAACGCCTGTTTATGTTCAGGTGGATGGAAAACAATTTAATTTTTAGCCAAGTGAGAGTTAACCCAGAAACAAGCAGGGGTCTGCTGGAAAGCCGAAGATAAAGATGGATTCTATTTTCTGCATCCAACTGAGCCCAGGCACACTGCAAAAACAGAACTACAAATAAGTAAAATGTTCTTAAAATGAGTACTTGTCCATGATTTGAGCAGGTAAATAGGACTATTTGCCAATGGAATAAGACTTTTGCACTTAAAAATAGTAACAATTCATCTCCATCATCTTATTTCAAGTGCAGGATGTCTAATTATCCTATTTTAGGGGTCAAAATACTCATTCCATTGGCAGATAATCCATTTTACCTACTCAAATCAAGGATAAATACACTAACTTTAAGAACATTTTACTTATTTTTAGACAATTTTTTCAGTGCAAACAACAGATTTAACAAAATATTGGCTTAGCTGGAAGAAAATGGAAGTTTTGGAATGATCTGGCCACCGTCCAGAGATAAATCTGACAGAAAATCTGTAGAATCCCTTAAAGAGGACCGTGGTCAAGAGATGTCTTCAATCTGGAAGATTAGGAAAACTAAGAGTAGGAAGATATCGTCACATTGTGATGTATGAATACTAACGATATTCACCCAAAAAAGACTGAATGCATGAATAAAACATAAAGTGCTCAAACGCAACATTTGTTAAAAGTGCATGAACAGATACTGTATGGAACCAGGTTATTGCAGCTTTGTCTTTTTATCATTATCCCTAATAAATTTAAAATTTTGAATGTGCAATACTTTTACAGGAAATATTACATGATTATATCATGAACCCATGATCATTAATCATGGTATCACTTTTAGTCTCAGAAATAGGGTGTGTCACCACAGCTGTTACTCATAGATGAGTTCAGTTTCAAGTATGAACACAGAATGTTATTGTCCTAAAACGATTCATCCAGTTAATTGTCGAGAGAAAATTTACAGAAAGTAATTGTGTGAGTGTTTAACACAATATTTGGCAAAATGCTTCAGAGAGCATCAACTCCTTTACTAAGAGAAAGAAACCAAAAATGCTAGTTCAATCCAGTTGCAAAGCACTCCACATAACTTAGCAAGTATGTGTTTTGAAGTGGATTAGGAAGGCTGTGGAGTCTGCTGATCAAGACAGGTCATGCCAGTAACATGCGTGTTGCATCTGAATACCCTTAAGGCTTTCCACTTTTTTTTATTCAGAAGTCATCGAAAGCTAATGCAAAAAACACAGAGCTCTAATATATCACTTCAAAAAGTGCTTTCAAAATAATAAAAGACCTAAAATATGACTCAATGAAAGATTTGGACTCATAACGACGTGCAATAATTCAAAACTTACCGGGGAATTGTCTTCTTGGACCTCTTGTTCTGAGGTACTCTGTCCCATTGTAGCCTTGTGTCTTCATAGGGATGGTCCATCAACGGCCACTACGACCAAACAGGAATGTTTAATAGAGACTGCAGGTCATTTAACAGGGAGAGCAGGTACAGAGCAGGACTTATTTATCTTGTTGATCTGTTTGGGTGAGCCAAAAACCAAAGGAGCTGCTTTTGTTTGCGTTAGCTCAATTATACACCTCACAGCGTCTTAGAACTATGGATGATAAACGCTCTCCGTCTGTGTAAGTCAGTGGGGTCCAAAGTGCGGTCCAGGGGCCGTTTGCGCCTGGAATCTAATGATTGTGAAAAACAATTGTAATAATTTTGTGTGAATCCCGTCCGCAGTTCAAGAGGAGCACCAATTTGGCTCGCCAGAAGAGGTTGGTGTTGCAGATGGACAACCATTTTTCATTTTCCTGTGTGAGATTTTTACAGTGAAATAACCCCCTTTTAAAATTACTAAAGTTTCTTTCTTTTAATAAAGCAGTAATGCAAGACATTTTTTTTTCCAGTTTCAAACATACTTCAATTACACAACAAGCACTTTAAAATTATTCTTGCATTTTTAATTTGATTCAAATTGTTGTGGCCTGCGAGTGTTTTGAACTGTACGATTTTGGCCCACAGGACAAGTTTGGACACCTCTGGTGTAAATAATAAATCTAGTAAGATTACAGATGCACCGATCAGAATTTTGATGCCAAACTGCAATCCTCGGTTTTTATAAAACTTTAACCTAAAGGTTTAGATTCCAGCTGATTACGATCAAACCTAGAATATAATAAGACATTTTAGCCTTCCTGTCATTAACAGTCAACAAATATTTGAGTGAGAAGTAAAGTCAACATCATGCCCTGAGTGTGAAAGGGAGCAATTGTTGTTTAACAGTCTTTTACTATGTTATAATGAAGAATAAAAGGGTTTTGTCTATTGTTTTTACATGTACTGTTGCGTTATTTCAGGCATATTAAATAGAAAAGCTGCTTTTCTAGATGCGTCATGGCAGATTTGCTCTATAAACGTCTCAAGACAGAATCCTCATTGCGTGATTGACTTTATAGAGTCAAGACTGGATCCAGCATCTAAGTAGGCAGGCCACATTGATGTCATAGAAACCTGCTTTTTTAGGACCTCCAGCTACACTATATTGCCAAAAGTATTCGCTCACCTGCCACGACTCCCATATGAACTTAAGGGACCTCTCAGTCTTGATCCATAGGTCTTAATATGACGTTGGTCAACCCTTTGCAGCCAACAGCTTCAAATCTTCTGGGAAGCCTTTCTACAAGGTTCTGGAGTGTGTTTATGGGAATTTCTGACCGTTCTTCCAGAAGCGTATCTTTGAGGTCAAACACTGATGTTGGCCTGTCTGCTCCAATTCATCCCACAGGTGTTTTGTTGTGTTGAGGTGCAGCCCAGTCAAGATCATCCACACCGAAATATCTTTCTGGACATTGCTTTGTGCACTGGTGCATGGTCATGTTGGAAGAGGAAGGGGCCATCTCTAATCTGATCCCATAAAGCTGGGAGGATGGAGTTGTGCAAAATCTCTTGGTCTGCTGAAGCATTCAGAGTTCCGTTCACTGGAACTAAGAGGCCAGGCCAAGCTCCTGAAACACAACCCTACATCAGAATCCTCCCACCACCAAACTTTATACTTGGGACAATACAGCCAGACCACTATCGTTCTCCTGGCAACCGTCAAACACAGACTCATTCATCAAATTACCAGATTGAGAACTGCGATTCGTCACTCCAGAGAACGTGTCTCCGCTGCTCTAGAATCCAGTGGTGGCGTGCCTTACACCGCTGCATCCGGCGCTTTTCATTGAACTTGGTGATGTGTGGGTTGGATGCAGCTGCTCTGCCAGGGAAACCCATTCAACAAAGCTCTCTATGTACTGTCGTCAAACTAATCTTAAGGCCACATAGGCCTGTCACGATAACAAATTTTTCTGAATGATTAATTGTCTGAAAAATTATTGCGATAAACTGTAATATTGTTTGAAGACCTTTTTGCACTGATTTAATGGAAATTACTTAATAATGTTTGCGATTTCCTGCCAAAGATAAACACACTTTACACTGGAACTGGTTAACAAAATAAAACGAGAAATAAAAATCAAATGGACTCTCAGTCTCTGTTAACTAAAAATACACTTGAATAAAAACTAAACACAAGATAAAACCATGGTGGAAATAAAAACTACATTCAACCAAAAGAGTACAGATAATGAAGTCTGTATATCATTAGATTTTAAAAAAGATAGGCAAAACTGCCATTTTATTAAAAAAAATGCAAAGTAACAAAAGCAGATTCTTAAATAAGACTAGATGCCTCAACAATCTTTAAGCAGATCTGTAACTACTTTAGTCAGACAGATTCCGAGCAGGAGTAGCAATGTGTCCAGCTGTACCAAACATTCTCTCTGAACTGGTGCTTGTTGCACAAATACACATGTATTTTTTGGCCAAGTTTGCCATCAAAGGATTCTTTGATTGTCACACCACCACATCAAGGGATCACAAGAGGCATCAATAGCATCTTCTTGAAGGAACTTTGTCAGTTCTGCATCAGCCTGTTCTGTTTTTGGATATGTAGCCTGTGTCTGAACTGTCCAGTCTGCAGCTATATAGTGAATGGTCAAGCTCATATAAGGGGTGTCATATTTGAACTTGACCACATATCCGACGTAGCAGAGTAAAATTAAATGTTTTGTATCTCCTTCAGTATGTCCTCTTTAATACTGCTGTACATTTGTGGAATTGCCACTTGTGATATGTATGTTTTACATGCTGCAGAAGTACAAAATGAAGTGCGCTGACTACCTGATGCGATAGTCCACTCCTCCTTCCTCCTCATTTTTCCCTTCCTAAAAAAAATTAGGAAGGGGAGGGGTCAGTGGATAGCACCGGAGTTAAGCCTTTTCATCCAGCGTCATCAATAGAAACAGAAAAACACAGGCAGAGACGATATAGACGATAAATTAAATGACGCGGATAGTTTTTATTTATCGTGCGATTAATTGATTTATTGATTATCGTGACAGGCCTAAGGCCACATGAGGTTTGGAGGTCTTGAAAATTGCAGAAAATTGTCAACTTCCGTGCACTTATCGCATCAGCATCCGCTGCCCTTGCGCCATCGGTTTACGTGGCCTACCACTTTGTGGCTAAGTTGCTGTGGTTCCCAATCGTTTCCAATTTGCTATAACACCACTGACAGTTAAATGGGGAATATTAGGAGTGAGGAAATTTCACAGCTGGGCATGATGGCAGGTGGCATCCTATCACAGAAACACCTTGAAATTTACTGAGCCCCTCAGGCAATATAGTGTATTTGGATTATTTGTGTCGGTGCATGGGTGTGGAGGTGAGCTTGTGTGTGGCAAACTTGATCCCACACTCAGTAAACCACAGACATGCCTTGACATGTCATAGAAGACCTAGTTTTTTTTTTTTTTAAAGGCTTCTTACATCGCCTTGCTTACTTTGAATTTGTTTTATGCACCTCACTGACACTATAAACAGCTAACTTCGAAACCTCCTCCCCCTGTAACAACTACCACACAGAGGAGTGTTATTGTAAACACAGCCTGGTAAAGCTTAAGCACGGTGCATTCACTGACCTATAAAACATCTGATCATTGAGCTTCTGACTAGTCGATCACCCTTCGCAGCACACAGAGCTACTAATCATCCGATTCTGGTCACCAGCTAATTTCTCAGAGCATCGCTAAGAAAAAGCCAAATCAATATTCAGCTTTATGCAAAATTTCTGAAAAACATCCGTGTTTTCTCAGCAGTGAAAGATCACTTGCTTTAGAGTTCATTTATGTACAACCAGGTGAAGATTATTCTTTTTTTTTTTTACTAATTTCATAGCAACATCCATGGATATAAACTGCTTTACTTGTTGGAGTTTAACAGCTATGGGACACTTAACTCAGGGGTGGGATGCCGTTTTTCTTTATCGAGGTTAAACTTATTCATCCTAACTCAAGTTTGTCCAAAAGGAAGAAAAAAAAAACGAAAATTAGGTCAGACTTTTGTCTGTCACACAAAACCTCAGCAGGATATCCGTGTTAGAGATGAAGATGTATCAAGATGCTTTCCCTCTTCCCCAACGCCCCACATATTCCCTAAGGAAGGATGATCTCTTTTTTTTTCTTTGCAATAAATTGCCACCACTTAAATTATGGATTGAATTTGATTTTTGAAAGCATATTCATACAAAGAAAACAATTTAGCAAAACAAAAAGTTGCTCAACACAGAGTTCAATGCTCCACACGTCCTATTGCAAGGCTTTTTAAGCATATCTTCCTGTTCGTGCTCTTTTCTGCTGCCTTCCCTTCATCTGTGAAAAACCGCAACCACAAAGCAGTTGTTCCATAACAGATTTTTTTTAAATTTTTGCATTTTTAATCACTTAAATGTTGCTGATCTAACAAATTTTCCAGTAAGACAAAAATTAGCAGAATTACTCCAAAAAAGGAGCCCTGACTTAAGTTATTTAGAGTGAAAAAAAAACTATCCAAAGCAACCTGGTCCAACATAAAATTAAAAGACAATTGCCTATACTCTTAATCATGAATTAACAGTGATTAACCACATTTATTTTGGCAAGGCGAGTTCAATTTCACTAGCTACACTGTGACCCTGGCCCAAATTTTCACATAAAACCTTTCTGGCAACAGAGAGTAGGCTAAAGGATCTCAAAAAGCAACATGTCCTGATCAAAAAGTTAAGATCGTATAAGGAGGAAACAAAATCATAGACATCTATCAGTCTGGAAATGGTTACTGAGCTATTTTTAAGGCTTTGGGGTTCCAGCAACCCCAGTGAGAGCCTTTATCCACAAATTGAAAAAGCATGTAACATTCTTGAACCTTCCCAGGCATGGCTGATAGAAAATAACTAGTTCAAGAGCGCACTGACAACTCATTCGGTGAAATAAGAACAAAAATGGCATCCTTGGGAGAGTTCAAAGGTGGAAACCACAAATTCCCGAAAAGGAACCGAAGAATGATGTAGATGATCCTGGAGACTTTTGGGAAAGCTTACTGTGGACTGACAATACAAAAGTGGACCTTTTTAGAAGCTGTGCACCCTAGTGCCGTACATCTGGTAAAAGCACTAAAATTATTTCAGAAAAAGAACACAATCAATTAAAGCAAATGGGGCCAAGACCATTGTACTACCACCACAACCATGTTTTATCAGGACCACATGAAATGATTGTAATAAGGGGAAACAATATCTTGCCGCTGCAGCAGAATATATTACTGAGTGAAAACAGCCTGGAAAATAACACAAACTGTGTCAGCCGAGTGCAATAACTAAGTATTTTAGGACAAAAGAAGAAATGTAAAATGTGTTTTGCTTTGGGGGGTGGGGGGAGGGTTGATTACTGAGGCTGGTGACCAGAACCAGCTTGATGGGCCCTGCCTGGATAACCAACTTGTTAGAAAAGTTTCAGTGTGGAAATCAAGGAAGAAGCCTCATGAGTTAGCTTTCAAAGTACTGAAAGTGGTCTAAAAGAAACGTGTCAAGACGAGCCTATGAGAGCGCAAGACTTTCACCAGAGAAGTATTTATCTTTATGAGGTATCAGAGGACACGGCAGCCTTTTAGAAATCTCAGCGTTGAGCCACACACTCAAATATACACAGCAATACTGATATTGCTCTAATGCTAGCTGTGCTAATGGCTAACAGAACATGCTGGGGAGTTGACGGTGCGCTAACGGTTAGAGCAGGGTGGATGTGTCCTGGAGAGACCGCAAGTTCGCTGCTCCAAATCCCACAGAGTGCCACTCTGGGTCCCTGAGCCACAGAAAAAGTCCCCAGGTGTCACACAGCGGCAGCCCAGCGCTCCAAAAGAGACGCGGTAAATTATACATTTTTATTGGAATGCTGTCGCTTCATGCTTGCTCAGTATGAGGGATTGCTGCAAAGCCAAGGACAATGCAGACGACTATCCCTGTGACGCTACGCTTCTCCAGGAGGAGTAAATGCTGCTTGTCGGGACTTTGAAGCAATCAACTGGGTTCCCTTATAAAGGAAATATTTTGAGCAATCTGTATAATCTGATTGAATTTGACTTTGGAAAGTGCCTTGATATGACATGTTTCATGAATTGGCGCTATATAAATAAAATCGAATTGAACTGTCTGCACTGATAACTAAAGATGATTAATAATATTTTTATAAAGCCACTTTAAAATTTCAACTCTGGTCTTTCCCCCCCCCCCCTCTTAGTTTTAAAAATAATACCAAAATAATACAATACTCTAGAAAGAAACTTTTCCTAAAACGCAGCATGACGACAACTTTTTTTCCTAATATAAATGAGTTGTGTACGGTCATTGCAGGAAAGCTATAAAAAAAAAAAGTAGCTTCAGTGTTGTACTTATAACTTATATAGTCATTCTTTAAACAATAAAGAAAAAAAAAACTTTGACAAGCAGGTCAAAGTTTTATAAAGGAAAAAAAAAAACAGATCAGAAACCAGCCACAAAATTCCAACTGGTCCAAATATGTCACTATTAAACTTTCTTAATTTCATTCTATAAAAAAAAAAAGAGTTTTATAACCAGGAAACTGTACTTAATGAGTATTTTAATAATTTAGACTACCAGTAGAACTAATTCAACTTGTATCAAATGTAAACAACAGTACAGAGTACATCTTTAAATACTATTTTGCTTTTTAGCAGCATATTAAGGAGAAATGTAAACATTACGATTATATCAAACGCAAAAATGAGAACGTCAACTAAACTGAAAATCTATCTAGAGATGGCTTCTGCGTGAGCCAAAATTGCTTATTAGCTTTTATTTAATCATTTATGTTATAAATGAGACTTTGAGCTGTGTATCTCGCTAAACTAGACTAGCACAACTGGCTAAAAAAAATGCTGTATTTCTCACTGATCCTGGAACACTCTGCAACACTCAGCGGGATCGGCTGCAGGTCTGCTCTGATGCATTTCCTGCCTAAAGTACTTTACAGCATCAGTGAACGGGAGAGGGGGGCCCGAACTGCTGCACTGATGAAATTCAATCAGTGCACGGCTGAGGATGGACGCTCGCGTTACATGGGAGTAACCCTGTGATTCACAAACAAGCCACCGAACAGGATGCTGCCACGAAGGCCACAGCATTGAAGACCACTGTACTGCCATTTTTTTTTCCTTTAATAAAAAAAAGCGCCACACTTTAACCAGCAAAATAATAAATATGACTACGTAATACAAATAGCTTTGACTTAATGGCCAAATAACAATAAATATTCATTAGATATCAATGTGTACAATATCGCAGGACTCCGTGAATGATTATTTATTGGTAGATTTTAAGTACCATGCATTAAAAAAAATCTGCATGCAAATAATATTTTTGCCTCAGTATTCAAACATGACATGTTTTTAGTGACTGAGATGTTAAGGCTCAAAAAGCAAGGCTTGGGTGGTATAATGAAGGAAAAGAAAGACCAAGTAGTCAGAATATGTGGATTAATCCTCATAGAAACCACCACCATCATTATTTGTTCTCCTAATGGTGTAGATCAAATATCAGCTGTACAGTTATCATGTCTCAGAAGAACATTTTAAGGCCAAGTTTAAAACTTTTCCTTTAGATAAAGCTCATGGTTACAGAAGATTAGGTTGTCCTGAGCAATCTCTGCAGTTATCTTGCCATCGCCTTGACTGCTGGAGGACATGTGCATATTTTCTCCAGTCTGCTACTCCTACACATTATGCATTGTTCACATTTATTACCAGCAGAATCTTTGCGTTTTCTCAGTTTTATTCCTTCCCCTACAAGGTCTCCGAGGCGCAGTGCCCCGGTTTTCACCTGTGTCTTCTTCCTGGACAAAAGGTATTGACACAGCAACGGCTGCCGTTTACTATGCGCACCGTTTTTGGATCCCTTTCCATTCAAAGGACTCGGTGCAAAACCGCGTCTCTTTCCTGAGGCGTTACTGACACAGGCATCGCTGTAGAGCTGTGTATGTTTTGGCAATTGAATGTTCCAAGAGAATACAGTTATTAAAAATGTAGATTATTTATTCATTTTTGTTTAAATGCTAAATATCAAATGGAAACACAAGCAGGTATTTATCTTTTTGATGTAAAAAAAAAAAAAATGGATGAGAGATTTAAATTTAGTTTGAGAAACACTTCTATGACCACTGTGTACTATTACAGTACACTGCCTGTCCAGTGGTGTACAGAAAAAGTCACATTTCCTATCGTCGTGCGAACCTTAATTCTGGTGCAGCATTTCTGTGTTTGCTCGTGTCTTTTCCCTGTACAGAGAGTCAACGATGAAGCAATTACTCCTACAAACTCCCGTTTACTCCTTGTAGTCCTGGTCCAGTGCTTCTATACAGTATTGCTGTTTTTTGTTTTCTGTTCTAGCCCAGCCCCTGGTTGGTTCCAGCCAGTGGACACACAATGAGCCTGGTTCTGCTGGAGGCCTCTTCTGCTTAAAGTCCATATACTGGCTCTCTGAATCTCAGAGAATAGATTTTAAAATACTTCTGTTAGTCTATAAATCACTGAATAACTTGGCACCTAAATGCATCACAGACTTGTTGTCAGTGCATCAACCCTTCAGACCACTAAGGTCTTCTGTCTCAAATCTACTCCACATACCCAGAACCAAACACTGACAAGCAGCATTTATTTTTGTATTGTCCATTCATCTTAAACAAACTCCCAGAAGAATGTAAAAGTACTGAAACTGAGTTCCTGAAAATCAACTTTAAACTCTATTTTTTTTTTAGATTTGGCTTTGAATGTTAATGTTGACGTTTATAGTCTAACTTGTTTTATATATTGGCCTGCTGCTAGTATTCCACAGCAATGTGCTTTCCTCTGTAATGTTTTCTTCTCTTATGTTCTGTTCATGTACAGCACTTATAATTGTCTTGTTCCTGAAATGTGCCATACAAATAAACTTGCCTTGAACAGGTTGAGGTTTCCCCTCTTTCCAAAAGCTCGATTAGAAAGAAAGGTTGCTGCAGTGTCAACAACTTAAGCTTACTAAAAACGGGCTGGGTTCCTTAAAATAGATTATTTAAATTGAACTTGGAGAGAAGCAAAAAATAATGGCTTGACAAGCTCATGGAGAACAATTGGACAAGTTTGTCTTGTAAGCGGTTTAAAATTATATTAAATTTCTTGTGAACGGTCCCTAGATAAATAACCTGTGATCAATGTTTGAAACAGCTGCCAAAAGCGCTGAAAAACAGTACATGGTGCAGGAAGGGCTGTAAAAAAATAATAAATAAAAACTACTCCAAAGTTGGATAGGAAACTTGTTGCCACGCAATATTGCTTTTCAGTTTCTTCACACTCTGGAGTTTTGCAACAACAATGTAAGAGAAGTGCAGACTTGTAGCTGCGAAAGGGGCGACAAACTATCCAAGCCCTTGTGCCCCCATCACCCTCCCTCTGCACAGGCCTGCTTCCATTGTCCTCTTGGAAACAATGAAAGCCAGTGTTGACTCCACAAAGCTATGGACTACCAGCACAACTAGCAAAAACACAACAACAACAACAAAAACCCTTTCAACCATGAGATCATTGTTAATAGTGACCAACATTTGCTTTAAGTCCTTAAGATTGGTTCGACATTAGAAAAAAAAAAAAAGGTAAATCAAATAACAGTTCCAAACGTAACAGTCTAGTTTACAGTGTTTATACAAATAATATATAGGAAATAACGTGGTATTGTCTGTGCTAATGGGGAAATAACAGCAGCGGTGTAGTGCCATAGCTGCACTCTGCTCGTATTTCCATTCAACCAAAATAGTTTTGCATGTTTTCCTCTCACAGGGTTGACATCCTGACCTCTGGAAATTTCCTCTTCATGGCTGTTTGGCTGTGTTGTAAACATAGATACCCCGCCAAAAAAAAATAAAATAAATAAATCGGAAGAACATAAAATCGGGGAGGTTTCCATTCCACAAACCAGCAAAGAGGGGAAAAAAGGGGGGGATTAAACTAGAATGTTGCAGTAACCAAATGCGATAATAAATTCATGATACGGCACCGTTGGTCACGCAAAAGCCAGAGATGACTTGTCCTGACTTTCATTATCTCGATCTGCCCAGTGTTTAAAGCCCATTGAGTGAAAACAGGCAAATTAAAACATCTCAGGGGAGAAGGCAGCACGCTGCCAATCCCAGCTAATGTTGCCTAATGGCTAACAGGGTCCATGCAATGTCGATGGCAGCCCAAAAGGGTGGCCACAAGCATCAATGTTAATGTCACAAACATCATTTTAAAAATATTTTTCGTCTCCCGAACATATTTTATATTCTCTTTGACCTCCACGGGAGCATTTCGCCAGATAACCAATGCTTTCCTTATTGAAACACGACCCGTTCCACACTAACACCGAAGGAAAACGCTTCTACGGTTACACGGCTGTGTGCTCAAACATGCCGTGAACATGGCCTATTTGGTTAAATATTCATTTTTTTTCTGTGAAACTTACCTAAACTGATGCGCTCCCGTCAATCGTCACTGACTTTCAAGTGGAAAACACAGCGGAAATTATGTTTAGTCAAGCCCCTCCTGTTCCACTATGACTCTGTCCAATCAAAAACCGAGATGGCGGAAGTCCAACCAATCAGAACTACCGCACAAGCTAGAAGCGCAGTAACGTGCCGGCCATGTTTGTCATAGACAAACGCGTTGTCCAATGAGCTTAGAGAGATGTAGCAGCTCAGGCCGTGATTGGATGGCGGTGGAAATGATTGCCATGGCTTATTACGGTACCTGTAATCGAACTTTGACCGGACAGCGCCTCAGAGCACAGGATTCCAACACTACAAATGTGACCTTTTTAACATAATTTTCTGTTTCTTTTATGTTTTTTTTCTAAAGCAGCCGTCTCATTCATTTGATAGTTAATCTATATGGACCCCAGAGAAGCATATTGTCCCACAGTGGGTAGGAACCAAGAATCAGTTGCAGCTATAAATCTAAGATTAATATAAATTGAAGAATTATGAAGAAAAAAAAAAACACTGAATCATACTACCCATGGATTTTACTCCCACTAAAGCTACTGCACCCCCTTGTGGACATTACTTTTGTAATTTACTCCTTGATTAGAAGTCTCTCAAACACTTTCCTGTCAGGTTACCACACTACAAATACTGTATGTAATGGCTTTAAAAGGCATTTGTTATTTCCTGAATATCTGTTAGAAACATGCATGAAAAAAAAAACTCTGTTTTAGGTTTACTGGATGTCAGTGTCACGTTTAATACAGTTAACAGATTGATTGATATACTGTAAAAGTGGATGAGATCTTCTGCAGTTTTAAACTAATTAATTTCTCATTTAGCCGAGACTAATTTGTAAATCTAACAAACATATATATTTTTTGTGTTCCTGATCAATTTAAATCTAAGCAAATAAAGATCATATGCGGGGCTCTTCAGGAATTCAATCTCAGTTACTTGTACTCAACATCTAAATGATCTGCCCAGCTAAGAATATGGAATAGTACTACAACATATGTTACGACATCTACTGTGAGTAGTGGTTGGTCTGGTCTAAAAATGTAGACCCTTCAGGTCACCAAAGACCTGCTCGTCCAGTTTCCCCAGGACCAGAATTAAACAAGGTGAGGAAGCATTTAAAATGTATGTGCATCTCAGTTCTGGAACAGTCTGCCTGAAACCTGAATGCGCATAAACTGTTGCCTCCTTCAAATCAGGACTGAAAACATTGCTGTTAACTGCAGCTTACTCATAAAGGTCAATTATTGCTTTACCAGTTAATTTATATATGTCTATGGCATTTAAAGAGTGCATCTGAATATTTTTTTTTATGTGATTTAAAATTACTTCACTTTTTTGATGCATTTTTTGTATTTAGTCCTTTTTCTGTATACTTAAAAGTACATTGTGTGAAAGGTATTATACAAATAAACTTGCCTTCTGCAATTAACTACTTCTTATAAACTTTACAAATAAAATGCATAGAGGGAGGAGCTTGAAATAGATCTGGAAATGATACCAGTGCCTAGATTAAAGATAATTAAAAATAAGTGTTGGTCACTGCGGTCAATGATTCATGGTTTACTGTAGAAACCTAATCTCATTATTAGATTGCAATTTGTTTATTCATTCACTTTGTTTTGAGTGAAGGCATTTTCCTTACAGGGAGTGAGCTTTATCTGGGCAGAATGAGTGAGAAATTGTGGTCTTAAGTCAAACCCTAGAAGACAGTTTTTAATGTTATTCGCTCAAAAATATTGAACAAATTTATCACATTTGTGTGTCCAAAAACATTTTATCATGATGGCGTCCACACCATAACAGAGCTTTTCTACTAGATTTGTGTGTTTGCTGGAAAAAAGCAGGAACACAAATCAGCTCTTTTCAAAATAAGTAAAAAGGTCACAATGTACACACTTACCGCTGTGTGTAATAGCGTAATCATAGCCTGGCGAATATATATATATATATATATATATATATATATATATATATATATATATATATATATATATATATATATATAAAAAAGAAAATCCCCTCCTGCATACCTTATAAACTGGAACTAAATTACAAACTTACACACTTTGCTAATGTTATTTTGAACGGATGTAAAGTAGTGAACAGTTGTCGATCATTGAGGCAACATTTATATTTCCAGCCTTTGCAAACATCCCTTATCTGCATGGAGGGAGGACTGAGTAACACTTTAAAAAGTATTTCTTCATCACTTAAAATAAAATTCTACAAACAGACTGAAAAATCTTCTGCGGGCTAGAACTGCCTTTATGTGGTTGATAAACAGTATACTAAGGTGAAACAAAATTCTATATTAAGTAATTTGACATTAAATAGTAAAAATCATCATCATACATTTTTACTGTGTCCTGAGAAGTACCCACCAGCATTACTGCTTAGTCTCTCCTTATTCAGCTCTAAATGTTTTCACCATGATGTGAAATAATGAAGACGATAAAATTATTCTCCTTAAAATACATAATCTTTATTGAGACACAAGTGCCTGGTAGTGACATTACAGGTCTGCAATGGGCTTATGAGGCCAGTAAGGATTTTTGACCTTGTCCAACTTGGTCTCAGGGAAGGCGTCGTAATATTCCTCCATGGTCATCTGTTCAAAGGGGATCATGTTCTTAAATTTTTCCAGCTGGATAAAAAGAGAAAAGAGAGCGAAAAAACAATTAAAAATATATACTCAAACACCATCACCTAGTATTAACTAAATATTTTAAGTACCGTATTACCTTTTTCTCATACGAAGCGATACGGGCATTTGATGCCTCAATGTAGGCCTTTGCACTTTCATTCTGAGAGAGTGAAAGAACAGATTTTAAAATAAACAATTGCTAATCAAATCCACACATTCTACAAGTTCTAGGTTTTGTTCTGCAAACTTAGACATAAAAAAAACAAAAATAGCAATGCTGCAAAGGAAGTGTGGCTTTGAATTTGTGTCCAATTTTCAAATGTGAGATAAATACAAAAATTTCTATACAACCAAAGGAATATTTCTTTAATGTATGTGCTTGGTGCAGCCACTTACAGCCTCAGCCTCCTGTGCACTGATGATGGTTGCCTGTGTGTCGACGGGCTCAGGGATCTTTAGTGCTTTGAACTGCAAAATTAACAAGGTTAAATTCTCGTTACTGTAATGAACAATTACAGATTATACAGATATAGCGGTAACTCAGCGGAATGATCATATACCCAAGTAAAACAGGCCGTTTAACAAAATGGGATCTTATTTTGAAATACATACTGACTTAGTTTAAAAAACTGTTTCGTAGATTGATTTTTTTTAACATAAAATAAAAATGTAAAATAAACATTTTTGAATTTTTATTCTTAAGAGCAAGTCTTTTAATAGGGATATTGGTGTTACGTGTTGAAAAAGGAAAATTACCTTCTTCTCAAACTCGTCAACCAGACCCGGTTTAGCCACAGCACTCCTGTAGTAACTCCAGTCGATGGCTGCAGGAGTTTCAGGCAGGGTGGCTAGTCTGGTAAAGACAGAAGAATCGGGTTTAATACATTAAAAGAAGAGAGGAATGCTAAATAGACAAAATTAAAAGAGTTAAAGATATAGAACGTCTGCTGAGAAAGAGAGAAAATTTTCACTTAATTAGTCTTAAACCATTTGAAAATGAATCATCTGCTAAAACATACCATTGCCTAGAGCCTGCTGAAATATAGCCTGGCTTAATAATGCAATATTCTTTCATGTCAATGGGTGGCAGCATGTAGCTAATTGCTGTGTTCCTTAGTAGAGACAAGATTTTAAGTGATGCATGTGACAGGTAGCGGTGACAGTACTGGAGAGGTTTTTTTAAAAGGCAAGGCAAGTTTATTTATATGGCACTTTTCAGTAACAAGACGATTCAAAAGGAAAAATGCTAACTCCGAATTCGGCCTGGGACAAAATTTAGAACCAGATCAAGGTCCTGGTAAGAGTGGTGGCCAAAAAAAAAAAAACAAGGACAGTGCCGTCAAGGCAAAACAGCGAAAGCCATCTTTCGCTCGGATTTACTTTCACCGGATATGCAACGGTACTGAACCAGGGTGATGAGCTGCTGCTGGAATTCATCAGTCTGCTGGATGGTGCTACATTAGCAACCCCCTTTGAGCGGCGCTGTGGGCTGACATTCTGGGGCCAGGACCAGGGACCCAGAGTGGCAGTCAGTGGGCTTTGTATCCAGAACCTTGCAGCCTCTCCAGGATGCAAGCACCCTGCTCTCTAACCACATGGTAGCAGTCTACACTGTCTGAGGTAATAAACATCTGAAGACCCTTGAGGACAAAGTCATTTTATTTCTCTTCTGCCTTGACTGAGAGCCTTGACTGAGTCAGGGATGGGGATGCACGATATATCAGCATTAAAGCTAGGGAGGGCGTTTTTTCTGGAAGTTTCCCCAAGTTCCTTTTTGAATAAATGTGCATGCGCAAAACCGGCTTACCTCGCTTTTCAGGGGGGGGGGGGGGGGGGGTGTCACATCTTAAAAATCTCCCAAATCCACTCTGGTCTTATTACTTTCTACTGAGGCCTTCCTTTTCTTCTCATAAACATGAACGCAGTTCACTTCATGCAACTCTCATGATACTTTTTTTTTATTTGAAAAAGTATCATCTGCTTCTAAATTTTTATTTGAAAAAGTATCGAAAGGTATTGAAATACGTGTTGGTATTGGTGCCAAAATGTTGGTATGGTGACAACACTAATTGTCACTATATATTATGAATATATACTGTCTAGAGCACAGGTGTCAAACTCAAGGCCCGCGGGCCAAATCCGGCCCGTCAAGGTAAATTATCCGGCCCCTCAAGAAAAAAAAAAAAAGGCATATTTATTTATTTATTTATTTATAAACATTTATTAGAGGATCAGCCCCATGAGATGAAGCATCTCGTTTTCATATATCCTTTTAAAGTGTATAAAGTAGCTAAAACTGTGCCTCCTGTAAGTGTAACTCACCCCAATATCAACTTCTTTTTGCAGATAAACTGTATAAACTTGGCCTAAGGTGCTACTTTTATGTTACTGTGCATTTTGTATACTACTATGTGAACTGGAATGAAATTATGAAATGAAAAGTATCGTCTCTACACATGCAACCGGCCCTTTTAATGACTTCATGATGCCAAAGTGGCCCCATATAGAAATGAGTTTGACAGCCCTGGTCTAGAGTGTCATTTTGAAACTTTATCATTGGTGATGTGCCAGCGGATTTTTTTCCAACGTAAGAAGTGTAGTCGCTCAAAAAAGGTTAAAAAACACACTGTTCTACATATTTTACCATTTTTTAATGGTATGCTGAGAAATGTATTGCAGACAATTAAACTCACTGCTCAGCTTTTCACAACCGTCTTTCACACAGAGAAGTAGCTCCTTAATGCACTTTGTTTAGCTTTGCCTCAGGGTGAAAACAGAGACAGGAATTTTTCCTCTTACAAATTTAGAAAAATATATCACAGTTCTAGTTAAATCAACCACTGCAACCAACGATATGAGACATACTTTGCAGCGATGGCATCACTGCGGGTCTTCAAAGCGTTGAACTTGCTCCGCTGGTTGGGTGGGACCCGCTCAGCAAATGCCAACCAGTCAACGGCCTTCAGGGCTGCACGACGGCCTGCCATCTTGACTCTCTGAAACCAGAAAATTAATATCCTTTAGTCCCACAAATGACCAACTCACCCAGAAGGGAGAACAATGTTTTGTTGTTTTTTTGTTTCCTGCAGAAAGTTTATATCATGCCGACTTCAACATGCTTCAAGTTAACTCTTCAGAGTAACGACAGCCACAATATGAACGGTTTAATCACAATGTTTTACTTTATAGCAGCGACATCATGTGAAGATGATGGATCACCTACATGCCATGGTCTGACCACTGCTGCGCAATTTTTAGTTTTATTACCTTTCTATTTCTTATTCTTACATTAATGGTTAGCTAAGTCCCTTAGGCTGCTAGCCTAGGTTGGAGGCTATTTCCCCATTTATTGCTGTAGTGTTAAAATAATTTTAGTAAGGCTGCACTTAACCAGAATGCATTTGACATGGTCCTCCTTTTAAATGAAAATACTACTAGTGAGGCTACACAGTCAAACCCCAGGAGAATTTAGTCTTTAATAGTATGTTATGTCAGTTGTGTTTAACACAACGTGGCAAAATTGCACAAATTATACTCTGTCCAGAAATGTTCTTTGACCTACATGCTCTATTATATGTGATTTTCTTTACTTCAGGGTTATACTGTAGAAAAAAAAGGGATTTTTTTTTGTTGCCACAATAAACCTCCTGTACCTTTTGGGTGAATTTACTGTGAGATATAGTTCTGCTAAGATTGGTAAATCTCCTGTTTTCCACTTAGCAAATGAAAACAGGAGCCATTTAGCCATTTCCAGTCAACTGGGAAGCTGCAACTGCTTCACCAAGGTCATTATGCTTTAACATTGTGTGAACACTCATGTATACTCCTGAGCAACACACTAACAAGACTCTTGGTTTTCTAAAAATGATCGCATGCTGATGATCAGTTAAAGAAGTGCATTAAGTTAACAGCAACTGAGCACATTTTGACCACAACCTTTTGTTTATAATTATTAAATAATGACGGTGGCATCGAATTGTTCACTTTTGTACACTTGTGGTTGGATGTAAATAGCTTTGAAACCTGCTGAAGACCAGATGATTATGTTATTATCAGCGGTGTTGGCAGTTGCAGTTTATGCTCCATATACTTGATTTGTTATTATGCTACTCACTGGGCTGTCCTCTCAGAAGCAGCTTTACATGTGCTTCTGTTCGTTTAACCCTCAATCATTTCTGTCAAGAATGTTTCTTGTTATCCTTTTTTTTCTCACTATAGTTAGAAACATTGAGGGAGTTTACTGTTAAAAATCAGTTTCAACCATAACTCAAACTATGAATGAATTGTTTTACATCAACTTAATGGTTGGCAATTTAATATTTCCATATCTTTATATACAGAGAAATTATCAGATTTTTCACCTCAGGTCATTCTCAATTTCCGGTTTTAAATGTTTCATCTGAGGAAGAAAGCATAATGTCTTTTGACTGAGTGCAAAACTTTCTTAATCCAACTAATTCTTATGTAGAATTTTATTGGAATCACTTTTTACAGCTTTTAATGTAAATTAGGAGACATAAATTATCCCAGAATCTCAGCTCCAGATAGCCTGTGGCTTTATTTTCAGACCTATACAAACGATCTTTCTTTTGAAATTGCTTTCAGATCTCTTTGAGACTAATTACTTTTGACATACAACTCTTGGATACACTGCTAACAAACCTACTGATCCTACCTGCGATAAGAATAATAATTCATATGCCCACCAGGAAAAGTATTTGCACTTTAAACAGCAGCAAAGTGATACTAAAAAAAGCACAAGTACACACAGCTCAAAAACAATTAAAACCTTTACGGGTTAAAAAAAAAATAAAAAATACATTAGGCTATAACTAAGAATATAGATTTTTTTTACAGTAATAAACAAAAAGAAAATATGATTCCCAAATTGTGCAATCCAATCGTATTGGAATGAAGTTTAATACCTATAGTCATATTTGTCCAAATAGGCACTATGCATTGGAACATCATCAGCAGCTGTTCTTGCCTTTTATTTGTAATTATGCGGCCACTGAGTATTTAATGTCTTAGACCCATTCATTAACATCTGCTGTAAGAAAAAGGTTAAATTTTGATAACTTGTGTGGTCAAGACACAGTAATAATCTTACTGTTTAACCACAGCCGGAAATTAAACTATGCAAGTAGTGGATTTTAATTCCAGTAAAAAAGAAAAAAAACAGTTCAAAAAATTAAACACAGACTGAACCTGTAGTAAAATCCCCGTCCTTGACATTTTCTAACATTAACACTGGCTAACGTTAGCTTGTTCCGTTAGCCTGCTAGCCAAGGTCAGACCGTTCCGTCCAGATCAGAGCGGTTTTTTAAATAAACAGCGAGCACCTCGAGAGCTCACCTAACCACTTCCTGTACAAAGACACGGCAATGAACTAAATAAAGCATTTTCTACACAATTGTTCTGCATAAAGCTTTCAGTCTATAAAGCAGCTGTGTACTCACCTCACTGCAGATAGCTGAGTGACGGAGCAGAGGAACGGAAGTCCTTTTTCTTGAGCTGCAGTGAGTGAAGCAGCAGAGAGTCACTACTGCCCCCTATAGGGGAGGCTGAGCAGTTGCAGATGATTCAACTCCGCAGTGGCCCTTTCATGAAGTTTTGAAAAGGGGGCTGCTAGAAGGTGACAACAGATAATCTTGCGGTGACAAGCAAATTTTTAGGAGTGGCTTGTTGATTAAACGTATTTTTATGACCTTATGTATGTGTCTGGGTGGCTGCAAGGTAAATATTTGTGAAAGAAACTTCAAATATCACTCATAATAATTCATATATGATTTGAAGGCTATAGACAGAAGAATGAAAATGAAAAGACACTGCATTTGTTTTTAGCATTCCAAATTTTCAAATTAAAGTTATTTATTTGCCTCAAGTTAAAATAATTGGGCGCGCAGTGGGTAGTGTTGTTGCTGCCTTGCAACAAGAAGGTTCTGGGTTCAAGTACAACCCAGGGTCTTTCTGCATGGAGTTTGCATGTTCTCCATGAGTTTGCATGCGTGGGTTCTCTCCGGGTACTCCGGGTTCCTCCCACAGTCCAAATGGTTTCTAAATTGTCCCTGAGTGTGAATGTGTGCATGAATGGTTAATTGTCCTGTCTGTCTCTGTGTTGACCTACGACAGACTGGCGACCTGTCCAGGGTGAACCCCGCCTCTCGCCCATGAGGGATGATGTGAGTAAGAAAATGGATGGATGGATGGAAGTTAAAATAATTAGAATCTAACACATGGAACAACAACAACATCTTCTTAAGGCCTTGATGAGCATCAGGGTCCATAATACCACATTTCAAAAAAATAAAATAAGTAATTAGATAAATATTTATATAGGTTGTCAATAAATTGGAAACACACATTAAAAAATAAAAAAATAAAATGAGGGCTGTGCTCTGATGGCACAGGAGTAGTAAGCATGACCTATGTCCTCCTGCAGGTTCAATTGCAACCGGAGGTCCATTGCCGCATGTCTAGTTACTCTCAAACCCTCTTTCCTGCGAGGCTACTTTGAGTTTACAGTGAGGCTACTTTGAAAAAAAAAATAGCCACTAGAACCAGAAAAATGAAAAAAAATAAAAAAAATAGTAAATACAATTACTACATTTGTCTCTAATTATTTCTATGTGTCAATAAATTATGAAACATAATTAAATATGGAGAAAAATACTTTCATGTTTAATATATGTGTGAAAACATCCACAATCATTGGACTACTTATATATAAAAAAATTGTTCCTTATACTGCTGTACTGAATTTATTGAATTTATTTTATGTCTGCCCTGCCCATGACAGTCTGCGAGTGGGGCTTGATGAGCCGTAGTAAAAGCGTGTATAATTCCATTATAGACCCAGGATCAGTGGAATCCTATGAGAACAAATGCTGAACCTGATCATTTGCAACATGCAAGAAATTCACATTTTAAATATTAATTTCCCCATCAAAGTCTTATTTGTCCATTCAATGAAGCATTGGTCAATTGTTATACTTAAAATTTGTTTTATTAAAGCTATTTTAATTTTACAGTTATTTTCAGTTGTATGTATACAGCACTTCATTGACTGTTGTTGTTTTATAAATAAATATGGTATGGTACAAACTTGACACATCATTTATTGATTGGATTGATTTATTAACCCTCAACTTATTGAATAAATGTTAAGGACTTGTTGTCTATTTTTTTATTCCCATTATTAAAGAGTGTATCAAGTGAACACATAATAGTACTTCAAA
Source organism: Fundulus heteroclitus (assembly GCF_011125445.2). NCBI lineage: Eukaryota > Metazoa > Chordata > Actinopteri > Cyprinodontiformes > Fundulidae > Fundulus > Fundulus heteroclitus. The sequence continues at coordinate 1,493,103 of NW_023397186.1, read as the reverse complement.
TTATTATTATCGGGGGGTGATCGTGGCACTTTTGGCTTTCTACCTTATAACTCAAAAGTTGTTGGCACCTTTAATTCTCTATAGGTACATTATTGATTCATCTAATGTATTTATTTGCAATTTTCATATAAGTTGTATAAGTATCATATACATAAATATTGACTAAGCAAAATTAAAATTTAAATTTACTTATATATTTTAATGTGTTGGATTCTGGCACTAATAGTCCTCCATAGTTTTAAACTGTAAAACCAAGATAACTTAAGTAGCATACAACTATCAAAACGTTTCAGAAAAAGTACACATTTCCTCACATTTTTACAACCGATTTGGGAGGTATGAGGTTTCATGCATTGTGACACACGGCTTGTCAATATGTGCATTTTATACTATTTAAGTAGATAGCAGCCTATTTTATTTATTTTATAAGTTTTATTTTTATGTCAGGTGTCCATTTAAAATACAAATTCCCATATCCTTATAATTATGACACATATCGACTCAAACCATGTTTAGGTCAAAATATAGTATTTTGAAAGTAAAGTTTATGGGGACATTGTGAAAGAAGATGCTCAAAATGCGTTGTGAAAACACTGCAATTCTGGGTAAAAATTATGCGCAGGCAGCAGGAAACGCAAGACCAATATATTTCAGCATTTAATACGCATATTTACCCATCAATATGTGGAATAAGTGTAGCCAAGCCTAATACACACATTTCAGAAAAGAGGGGAATAAAAAAGTGCACAAAAAACACCAAGGATGGAAAAAAATAATTCAGTACTTTAGCATTCCTCAAAGTTGACAGCAGCAATCAGGCGTCGAGGTTTGGCAGAGTACTTGTGTGTTTCTGTGGTAGGAAAAAAAAAAAAACATTGACTGAAAAGAAAGTCCTCCTCAAAAACCAAACAAAAGCTATTGTTTAAAGTCTAAGGTGTAATTTGCACAAAGCAGGCTCCATGCAATTCTAATTCATGATCAAATACAGTTAGAAATGTTGACACAGTTAATTTCAAGTCTTTAAATGTTTATTTATTAAAGTCAGTTTTTTTTTTACACAGATATGTACACAGTACAGATAGAAAGACAATCAATAAATACCACTTTCCCTGCCCTTCAGTCAAGGCTGCAATGCTTATTCTGGAACGCTACACATTTTATTTACAATTACAGCAACAACAACAACAACAACAACAAAAAAAAGGGGGGGGGGACTATAGTACCCATTAAGGCCACATTGTGAGAGTTAGAAACGCTAATACATTTTTCTAAAATAGAATTTGGTCCCTTTTAGTGGTTCTTCAGAAAATACATAGAAACTGCTTGGGAAAATAATCAATACAGCAGTTCACACAGTTATTGTTGGATAACGAGAAGGCAATACTTCAAGTGACGGTAAAGATGTGGTCATAAGGCACAGACACCGAATAATAAGTACTTTCCTGGTTCATTTTCTTCTTTTTATCCCTGCAGCTCTGGACCAATCTAAGCGTCCACTTTTACATGGATAAGGACCACAGCGAGTCGTCTGAAATTAAGGCATTAAAAACAAGATATCATTTTTTTTCCTCTGACAATTTTAAGATTAACGTGGGCAGAAATCAAGGAGACAATTTAGTCCCAAAAATGCGCGCATCGTGTTTATAAAATATGTCCCAACTTTACTTTGAGGTTTCAAAATTGATAATAAAAAAAATATTCTCCGTCCCCACACGCAGTCTCCCGGAGATCCTAAGACAAATAGTACATCCCATAGGTGACGGGTCCACTGAACAATCCCGGGACCGGGAGGCTGGGCCTCGGAAAGGCGTTGGTGGGACCCCAGGAGGGAGAGCTCATGTGCGCTCCGAGGGGGAAAGGCAGCGCGAACGCAGGCAGGACGGGCTTAGAGGCCAACTTGAACTTCTCGAGCTCAGCCTCCTGCAGTCTCTTGGCTTTGGCTCTGCGGTTCTGAAACCAGATTTTCACCTGAGTCTCCGTAAGGTTGAGAGAGTTGGAGAATTCGGCTCTCTCGGCGATGGAGAGGTACTGCTTCTGGCGGAACTTGCGCTCCAGCGCCAGCAGCTGGGAGGTAGTGAAAGGGGTGCGAGGTTTCCTGTTGTTTTTGTGCTTCCTTAGAGTGCACTGAGTCGGACTTGAGCTCCCTGTTGCAGAGAAGAAAACAACAGCACAATATTCCAGGTTAGTTTGACCTGGGATCAAATAATGCTGACTCAGCGAACTGAGACACACACACACACACACTCTCTCTCTCTCACACACACGCACAACAGCGCGTATTAATAAATACTGAGGGGCAAATAAGTATTGTGCTCACAACGAGGGATGCAATCGGCTGAATTCCTTTGATGGATGACATTTTACTGGATGGAAATATATATATTGAGACTGTATTTGACTGTGCAGTCGAATTAAAATGCGCGCAACTGAAATTTGACATGAATTTGATCTGTTTGTGCTGTAAAGCGCCCTAGGATGAAATTGGTCGTGGATTGACGCAATATAAATCAACCGAATTTAACTTGTGTCTCAGACTTATTACAGGTCTGCAAAACAAGTATTCAACTTGGAGTTTAGTGTGCCAAAGGTTAGAACCAAGCAGGCTATTCAAATATAATTTTGGATTACTCCTGCCTTCCGCAAGAGTAAAGAAAACGCAAATCGTGTAACACACATTTACGCACAGGCTGTAATAAGAATGATGAATAATAGAGTTACATTTTTCTAACAACTTGGTTCAACTTGTTGCATATTTACCCAGGTATTTCTGATGAAACAACGTAAATAAACTACTATCGCGTTATTTTGTCTTATACCACTGATGGGATGGACTTACGAGGAGGTGTAGAAAAGGAGGACGTCTGGAACCAAGTGCCTTGCTCTTTCTCGCAAAACTGCGCACAGTCTTCCCCAGAGCTCTTGGGGACTCCCTGCGAGCTCTCCCCGGAAAGCCTTCTTTCCGCGTAAAAAGTCCCCGGAGAGATGTGCGCGCCCTGACCGGCCCCGGGCGTCGGCAGCCCCGCCGAATCAGAGACTGGATAAGAAGTCCGACAGGTGCCCTTCTTGGAAATCAGCGACTCGACGCTGAAGGGAAGGCTGGTCCGCTGCACTCTGTATCCTTTATCTGTGGTCATGTCTTTAGGCTGGAGCTCGTCGCTCTCCGTGCTTTCTGTGTCCTCCTTTTGGTGAAGCTGGAGTTTGGCGTCTTGAGACGGTGACCCCTGCGCAGGATTCATCATGACAAAAGGGGCTGGGGCCATGCACATCGGCGCGGCCCGTTTAGTGGAATGCTGCGGCTCAAGCGTGAGGTCTCCACTGTTAGTCTTTGAGCCTGTCAGCAGTGCCCGGTAGCGTTTTTTACGCGCAGGACGGGGGTCGTCTATAAACGGACAGGGGCTGTTCCCCTCTCCGTGCTCCCTCCAATCCGCTGCTCAGGCTGTCTCCGTGACGTCTCGGAGTGCGGTTTTGATTGGCCCATCGCCGTTTGGAGAGGAGATCAAGAGGCCTACGAGAAAGCAAGGGGACTTTAATCATACAGACCCCATGCAGAGCGGGGTTATTGATGGCGCTCACAAAAGTAGCTTTGACCAATTTTAGCGCAATTAAGCAGTGGGGAGGACTTCCCGGCGCATTTACATCCATTAACAATATACTTCCAACTGTACATTGAGTTATTTTACTGTAATGTGCAGGAACATTACAGTACAATATTGAATAGATGAGACAAAAAAAATTAAACTAAAGTCTAATTAATTTTTTGAAATCAAATCCTTAAGACATCAAAGAAAAATAGCGCCAGAGAATGGAATTGTATAAAAGAAGAAGAAGAAGAAAAAACATCCGTTCGCACTTAGAATAGAAATTGATTAGGTATGACTGTTGGTCACACAGCATTACAGCAATTTAAGGCCTGTCAGCAGCTCTTCTCCCTCACAATGGCCTCGGCTGAGAAGCAACAGGCGTTTTCTTTCTCCAGGTCATACTATTTAATAAGCCAGACAAAGTTGCGTTTTGCAAGGCGCCAGGCTCGGCAGGATCAAAAAGGGAAGATACCTCGGGGAGGAAAGAAAAGGCAACCGGGTAACTCCACTTAACCAATTGTCCTCTGAATATTTCATAGTCCGCTGCGTGGAGCTGGGAGGAAGCAGGCAAACCGCCGCAGTTTCATGCTGCAGTGCTTTGCTTAACGAAGATGAAACAGCAGGAAGGTGGGTGAGTATGGAAATGATTTGTTTAATCGGGGTTCTTGTGATAAACGAGCTCCTGTATTAACAACCCGAATGGAAGCTAAAGTTACACGATTACCTAATTAAAACGAGTCCGACCTAGACGCAGTTTAATGGGGCCAAAACAAGAACTTTATTTTAGGACCCCCTGTCCCTGGAGGTTCTTGCTGCTCTGGGCGAGCCTACTCCCCTGAGCCCCTATTTCAAACAAGCACACATGTATTTTTTTATTATTATCATATGGCTTATCAGAAACATTAAGAACTAAAATAATAAATATAATATATTTGAAAACTATACATTTTGTTTTAAAGTAAAAACAATTTTAGTCTACAGTCAGTGCTGAAAGCAGTTCAAGTTTTAGCAGTCCAAACGCAGTCTTCTGCAAAAGTATCCTGATCCCTTAAACCCTTTCATATTTAGTCCCCTTATAACGGCAAACACGTTTTATCTTATGGGTAATAACAACACAATGCAACATAGAAATTGATCGAAAATGCTAACAGGGTTTACAAAGTTATTTTATGAATAAGAATGCAAAAACTGATTTCTATCAGACATCCTACTGGAGCACCTTCTTCCCATATCCCTTATATGGCTGGAAAAGGATCAGATTTATAGAGTGCCTGACTCATAACATATAATCACACCTGAGCTGTGGATCTCTGCAGCTCCTCCGGAGGCACAAAAGATTTCTTTGCTGCCAATGTTTTTTTTTTTTTTTTTTTTTTTTTGCTCCACTTGCCCTGCCTGTAACCTTCAAATAAAATTATTTTAAAATATCAGTCATGACACATCTAAATACCAAAACCTGTTTAACCCTCAATGACACTTTCCCACATTGCTCTAATAGGCTCCCTGCTTGCCTCGGATCCCGCAGCAGCCAGGTTACGCTTACATCTGTTTGGGCCCGCTCTGGTCGTGCATCTTACCCGAAGAAAATGTTTAAAGAGTTATTTTTTCTCGTTAAGAAAGGTGACACAATTTGAAGTTCTACAGAATCATATGTTGCACTTTTCCCAATGTGGCTAATTAAATAAGGTTTTGCTGCTCCTGTTTGTTTAGAAGGTTGAAAAAAATAGAGATAATTATACAGATATTGCTCATGTTTTGAAAAGATGACACAAGACATCACATATGAAGATGCTTTGTTAATCATATGAATTCCTGTCTTTCACTAAATCCAAGCTGATGTCTCATTAAGAGCCTCAGCGGCAGATCTGGGCCACGAATCCAACCGGAGATTCCACGGAGCCATCAACACTGTCGAATACCCTGGAAGTGAACTGGTGAGAAGGAAAACATTAGCTCATAACCTCTCAGTCCTCTTTTATAACTTTAATAGCTTCATATCTCCATTACATGCTTAACTTCTGAGATAAATGAACCAGTGTAGGACGAACCTTTCACTCATAACAACTGTCCCGACAAACTGTAGACTCAGCGTGACAAAGAACAAAACTTTTTTTTTTTTTTTTTTTTGACTGACAGAATTCATGTTCCCAGGTCACGGATGGTTGACCTCTTGAAAGCCCTCCGGTGCAGAAAACACTTTAGCCTTCGTCAGGTAAGAGGCGCAACTTTTTGGTCCGTGATTCAGGCCTGAGTGAGTCCTGATGTTGAGTCTGCTCCTTTCATTTCCTATCAGACGAAACCAGCCCCTCTGTCTCCTCACGTGCCGCGTAGCTTCTTGTCACCCAGCTGGTTTGTGTTTAAATGCCAGCAAACGCGTCTCACCTCCGCACTTACATGCAAAGCAGAACGGGAGGACAGTTCATGGAGATTCGTCGGATACAGGTACGGCCAAAGATAGCATGTTTAGCTTTGCCCCCACCCCCCAGACCAAAAGACATTTTCCATAACAGCATGCAGGCGAGTGAGCTGTGTCAGAAGGTGTTAGGGAGTTTGAAAGCAGATCTGCTCTTCAAGGCCGAAGTGAGCTCAATGGGAAGCACTTTCCCCTCAGCTGGCACCAGAAATTAAACCTTTTTTTTTTTTCTTGACATTCTGTGTGCAGGAGCTGTTCTCCACACCAAGGAGCTCTGATGAAACCATTTATCTCCTCTGTAAAGTGCAAGGGCCAAGTGGTAGCATGGTGTGAGAAAACAGATTTAGGCTAGGGACTTTTCGTGTGATTCTCAAACTGTTATTTTTTTTCTCAGAGGCCGGCCAACAAAAACAAAACCATCCGCTTGATCAAATCCATCTGCAAATGAACAGTGCGATTAAAGGTATGCTAGTGTTCACTTATGGTGCATGGATTTTACCCTCCAGAAAAAAACAAACATCACTTATAGAGGAGAAAAAAAATTCTAGTCCCTGTGAGATGAATTGCAGTGGCTTGACAGCCCTGAGAACCTCACTTTTGCCACACTTGCCTACAAACGTCAATGAATTCAGTTGGGTTTTCCTGTGATAGTCCAACAGGAAACAATGCCTAAATCTGAAGAGAAAGAAAAACAATGTATGGCTTTCAACATTTTGAAAAATCAAAAATCCTAGTGTGGCATGCCTTTATATTTAGTTCCCCTAAGTCAAACCACTTTAGAACCATCTTTTGCTGCAGTTAGAGCTGCAGGTTATGTGGGATATGTCACTACCGACTAAAATTGTTGCCATTACGCGTTTGCTAAACAGCTCAGTCTCTGTCAGATTGGATATAGCGCATCTCTTAAGATCAATTTTCAAGTCTTGCTTCATATTCACAATTGATTTTGAATCTGGACTTTGACTAGGCCATTTTAACTTTAATGTACTTTAAACCATTCCACTGTGGCTCTCGCTCTGTTTTGAGATGTTATCCTGCTGGAAGAAGAAAAACCTCCATCATGTCTCAAGTCTTTAGCAGCTTTTTCCACAGGATTGACTTTATTAGTTCCATCCATCTTCCAATCCATCCAAACCAGCTTCCTTGTCCTTGTAAGAAAAAGAAGAAAAAAAACCCCACATTCACACAGCCTGATGCTAAAACCACCATAACACAGTATGTGGACTCTATTTTCTAAACAGGTAACCTGTGAAGGCAATTACTTGCACATAATTTTTTTTTCCAGCTTTTGTTTGTAAAAACAGTTCATGACCATGTATCATTTTCTTTCCACTTCACAATCACGTCCCACTTTGTTTTGGTCTACCACATAAATCACATTAAAAATAAATTATATTTTGTGAACAATATTTATTTTTGCAAGACACTGTGGCAGCAGCACAAAGATCTGTGGCTGCAGGTTTTTGGCAAACAATGAGTTTATATTACAGAGAGTAAAGAGCGTAAAAATTATTTTCAACACCCCCCAAATTGCAGAGAATTTGTGCCGTGTTAAAGCTACAGAAATAACAGCAACCCTCTGCAGTATCCATGTCTACTATTTCCTCCATCTCAGAGCACTTTAATTTCTTCACCTTCATCACATAAGGTGACCAGCTTGGAGCTCCTGATTTTACCAGCAGCTCAAATAACAGTTATTTGTGTTTTTCAGCGCTGTGGAAAATATCCTTGACCTTTCATTTGACTTAACAAGTTGATTCCATCCACATCAGACTGGCTTGGGTCCTGCACTTAAACGCTGGTTTGACATTTTCTGCCAAAGCCACTTCCTCTTGTGGCATCCCAGTGCCCTGTGTTTGAGCGCCGGGTAATGAGGGAAAGGTTCGTGTCGTGCGAAAGCAGGGGAAGCAAATTGCCTCCATCACGGTTTCTTTTTTGGACTGTAAAAAAGCAATCAGGGGATGGAGTGTCCTGCGGTTTTACAATTGCTCCGTTTTTGAGTCGAACCAGCGTACAACAGGGTGGGTTCCACTAGTTAGCGGCGTTGGAATCTACAGCTTGACCTCTAACTTAAACTAAAGTTTGCTCACATGTTGATGCTAAGACATATCTTTTTTTTCTTTTTTTTCTTTTGCTTGATTGAGCCGTTCCTCTCCTTGCCTTTGCTGCCAGTGCAGGACGTTGAGGAGAAAAACCACGAGAGGTGACAATGCAATTGGCAATTTCATCTGGCCTGCCATCGGCCATAGAAATCCACATTCTTGAGGAAAGTCTAGAGACAATGCGAGTGGGCGAGTTAGGTTGAGCACTTGGGACGAGGAACTTTGTGTGGCTACTCTGTGGTCTCATTCGCAAACCGAAGAATGTCACCACAATCTCATACGCTCTTCGCAGCCAAAGATGTGATGGAGTACATGTGAGAGACAGCAACATCAGTTTTCTCTTTTTTACGGCATGGTAAAACCAAACAAGCAGCAGCTATTGTAGAAATTACTGCAATTTGGTACTTACTCCAACTTTCTCTTAATAAAAGATATCAATGCATGAAGTTGGTGAAGTAAAACTAGTATGATTAGAATAAATTAGTTTTCTTGTTTTTGTGTATTATCATTGTCAATATGTAATGTAATATTAATAAAATGATAATTTAACCATAAAGTCTTAATATAGTTAATACAGTTGAAGTAGGTATAAACACATTTTTTTTACTGAATAGAAAAACAAAGAATAGTACATAGTGGCACGTCTTCTATGAACAAAACTGTGCTTTTAATACTTGTTAAATGCAACTTTTTGCATGAACAAAAACCTATAAGGCTTCAAATAACTTTATATGTCAACTAAAGTTAGCTTTTGAAAGAATATTTTATAGAAGCCTAGGCAACTATATCTTCCACACACCATAATTTTTTATCATTCTGAACAGCAGATTAAATGTAATAGTTAATCACTATTATTTGAATTTCTAATTTGTCTTGTTGTATTTAACGTGATCAACAGCTGCAAAACACAGCTGCACAACCAAAAACTCATAAGGATTTTTAAACTCATTATGTCGTAGAGGAGAGCAACCCTTTCAGAAAGTTCATGGATCAATTCAGCTCTTTGAAAATTTGGACCCATATGTTGTTTTGCCGTTATGGCTTTAACTAGTCCGACAACCCCAAATCACTACATTAAAATCACTCATCCACACATTCACACCCTGATGGTGGTGAGCAACGTTAGTAGCCACAGCTGCCCTGGGGCAGAGGCGAGGCTGCCTTACATCGGCGCCACCAGAACCTCTGAGGTGATTCAGGTGTCTTGGCCAAGGATCGAACCGGCAATCTAACTCCTGTGGCACCTAAAATGATCAATTGTCAAAACACAATTAAATATCTCCAAGGTAGGAATTAACTGAAACAGGCTCATAAAGAAAAAAAAGTTGGGTATGAAAAAAACAACACCGCTTAAGTACAAAATGAGGTGAAATAAGCAGCTCCCTTATAGGAGCTACAAAATATTAATGAACTCCAAAACACATGGAACCACTAACAATAACCAGTTTAAACGGCACAATTGAAAATAATTGCATTTTAAAAAGTGCAGGGCTGCAAATCAAAAAACCACAAAAAGCACAATTTCATGCAACCCTAAAACATAAACTGTTAAACACCAAATACAACATGTGTTAGATAAAGGATAAAAAGTTTTCAAAATTGAAAAAAAAGGTATTACTTTATTAACATATTGTATTTGTTTGATTGTTTAGTAAGGTACCTTGAGAGGGCATTTGTTCTGAATTGGTGCCATATAAATAAGCTATATTGAATTTAAAAACTATATAAGTTTTGTGAAATACAGTTTTGCAATATCTTTTTCCTTTTCTGAAGCTATAATTTTTCTGATTAGTCAGTTTCATACATGTGAAAAAGTTTGTATTTCTCAGGCAGCCCTGCTATGTAAACACACGAGTCTGTAAGTCAATAAAACGCAGAAGGGTGACGGTTTTAAGTCGGGCCGTGGCTGAGCGCACTGTAGGTTCAGGCTGACAATGCTTGTCTCGCAGTAATAATGTTATTGCAGGCACCAAAGGTCAGAACAAATGTGTGTGTTTGAATATCCCGAGATTACAATTTCAAAGTCCTCCCCATGAGCGGCCGAACAATGCAGAGGGTGGGAAGTTAAAAAAGCGGGGCTTCTTTCAAATAAACAAGCATGAGTCGACCCTGAATGGATCTGCTACGGAGCAGCCGGATTGTTTCTCAGGGGCAGAGACCCTGCAGGCTCTATTCCTCCTCCTCCTCCTCCTCTTCTCTCTCCTCTTCCTCAGATACTAAACAAGCTGACGTAGTAAACACAAACAACTTTAATTTAGAACTTTCCTTTAGTTATTTATACCATCTTTTATCACTGCTTTGCTCCTTCTTTATCTTCCCATGAACAGAGCTTGGACAGGAAAGTTGATTGGGGGGGGGGGTGACTATCCCCCCTTCTTTATTGTGCCATTGCTTAATGAGCCTGAAAATACAACTGCACTGTCCTGACTGTGAAGATAGCCTGCAGGCTAATGTAAATTAGCGGAGTGAGGAAGCCTGCAGGGCTGAGTCTTGCTGAGCAGTTAGAATGGCGAGAGATGCGGTGAGAGAGGGGGAAAAATCCCGTTGCGGAGAAGTCGTGGCACGTTTTGGACTCGGCCGGAGCTCGCGGGGACACTTGTTGCTTTCTCGCGCATCAGTCTCGCTGCTGCTGATGTGTGAGATTTATTGAGACTTGCACTGCAGCCGCGTGCATTGTCAACCATTTTGTGAGGTGTCAGTTGTTTGTCGCTTCTCAAACCCATAATTCCAGTTAGTTTTTGCAACAATGGTTCTTTTCAGCCACTACTACAATCATCATTCAATTTAATTTTCTATTCTTCTGCAGATTCCAGGCCGAGGCAGCAGAGGCGGGAGTCTCCCACATTGCATATGTCCTGTCAGGAGTCTGAGATGCTCTTTTGACCGCTCCGCTTGGCATCTGCTGCCCATGGCCTGTCCATATCTGCATTCTAATGCACCTACCCTGCTGGGATGTTAACTTTAGGCCCTCTGTAATTGATGGCTTCCACACTTCAGCCGAGTTCCCCCCCCTCTTCTCTCCTCTCCCTGCCGATTGTTTGTATATCTCTGTGGTTTGGGGGTCTTTCAGTCAACCATTGTTCTTTTATGGAGGAATTATAATAGACTAAAAGAGAAAGAAAGAGGAAGGGGGGAGACCGGGGACGTGGATGAAAAGAGAGTCGCTGCTGATATTTAGTGAACTCCGAAGGGGGAGTTTTCATTCTCATTCTGCAAGTTTGGCACATGCCTTCTGTTACTAAGTGGCAGTGCATTCAAAGAGCTCCTTGCATTTCCCATTCTGCAGCTCCGCTAGGTGCCTAGACTTACAACCCTGGCAGCTGTTGGGCATTCTATGCAGCTATAGACTCCTCTCCACAGGTGAGCTCCCCTACCAAACTCCCAGTCTCCACTTCACTCAATAGGGCCCTTTTTTCAAGCCTTTTATCAGCGGGCAGAGGCTGACTTTATGTGTGCCACTCACACAACTTCAAAACTTCGACTCGACGTTCTCATGGCTGCACTTAATGTTCATTCAGTTTGACTTGGCTGCAGGATGATTTACATCTTGTTTTAGACTTTTTGACGTTTGTGCATGCATTGATTACATTGTAAACAAACAAAGGGATCATGATTGGCTTAGATGATTAGCTTAGAAAAACAAACCAGCGGGAGAAAGAAAAGAAAAAAAAAAAAAACGGCACAGCTCATCAGAGGACCAAAAGAAGATGTCTAATTTCTTCCAAGTTTGCCATTATGGGATGCTCCACACAATACGAGTTTATGTGATACTCTGCAGCCACAGTGGACAGCGGTGGAGACTATTTTTGTCAGGCAACAATTACTTTAAAAGCTGCATTGGTAACCCATTCGCAATGATGCTGTTGTTTTGGTTTTGGAACATTTCAGCACCTTTTTTCCCTTCTGAATTCAGCTGCCGAGCGTTTGCCTTGTTTATTTTCTTCTTCGTCACAGGGATGTGAGCTGTTACATATTACCCATGAGGTGTGGTGCTTCTTCCATCAAAAGCCTTCACTGTTTCCCCCCAAACTGCTGCCAAGCTGGGCTATCTATTCATTTGGTTACTTAAGTGTAATTGCTCCCCTTTGAAGCCTCAGAGAGGCAAATCATTTGCTCTGGCCCCGGGGCAGGACTGGTCACTGGGCTGGCGACCCCCTCCCCGTCGGGGAGCGTCGGAGAGACCGCGAGAGGCCAGCTCCCATACAGAGAAGAAATAATACGGCCAGGGCCGCTCAATTTCACCTCCCTTTTCATCCCATTATTTGAAAACTTTTTATTAACAACAGCTTTCTCTCTCATACCAGGGCGCCAGGAGAGTAGGAGGCAGAGAGATGGGGAAGGGGCAGGGGAAGGGGAAAGGCGGGTTGAGAGGATATCAGCATTAGGGGGTGGCTTGTCTTTCTGTACATGTCTACTGGATTCTCACACGCTCACATACACAGATCATCAATAGTGACAGGTCAAGGAGGTACTGAGAAAACTGGGACTCTTGTTTCATATGCCCACGGGCTGCGCGTACACATGTGGAATATTCACACGGCAGCTCATCTTTGGTACTGTGAATGTGTGTTTGCTAATATTTGGGAATAACTTGTGCAGTCCCCCACAGAAGCATGCATGTAGCTTTAACTGTTCCCCATTGTAGCACTTTATAATCACAAACTTCAGTGTACTGCATTGTATTGAATTTTTGTGACAGATGGACACAACGTGGTAACCCGGGCAGCCAGACTGATAATGCGTAGCACTCTGGTTCTGCACATTATCCATCTGGGATTGTTCCATTTGAATCCGTTTGGGGAAAGGAGGAAATTTCAGCAGAACTCTCTGAGCTGATTGGGTGAAGCGACACCTAGTGCCCGTCTACCAAAGGTTGGTTTTAGCCAATCACGGTATCAAATTAAAACGGAAGCAGCAGGTGTTATGCGGAACCACAAGAAGTTAAGCTAGTCAAGGCACTTCTTGCTGTTCTACTATCAAAGAAGAAAACATGGACTCTGACCAAACAGATGTGATAGCAGCAGCTATACGTGCGCGTCCTCCTGCGCTGCCATGTTTGTGTTGCTTCAGCTGTGGGCTCAGAAGCTCTTGCTTTCATCGCACTGGTATGTCCCGCCTTAAACCTCAATACTGCAACGTGATTGGCCCGAGCCGTATTTGGTTCGGACACCAACAGTTGAAGCTGGAGCGGTACAAGATGGATTCTCGTGTGTTTGTGAGTGCATAAATTCTCCGAGATTTCATATTGCAGGCAAGGTTAACAACACAGCACACTGTGGTGGAGTGCCAAGAAAGTGTTGAAAGGTTTTAAATTTTTTATTTTTATTTTTAAATAAAAAGGTGTCATGAATTTGTATTCAACCACCAAATCAATTTTATCACAATCAATTACCCTCAGTAGGGTCCACCTGTCTGATCTGTGAAGGCCTGAGAGGTTTGTTGATGAACAAGCACCATCAGTAAGACTGAGGAACACAGCAGACAGCTCAGAGATGTTTAAGGCAGGGTTAGGTTATAAAACTAGATATAAATCTTTGAACATCTATTGGAGTACTAGTTGATTCATCATCTGAAAATGTAACGTGTGAACCAACTGCAAACTAGGGCTGCATGATTGTAGGAAAACAATAAGTTATTGTTCAGGATTGCAGTGACTATATCAATTGCCATTATCCACATTTTAAATGCATGGCACCTGAAATAATTTCCCTCTGGGATTATTAAAGTATTTCTGATTCTGATTCCGAAGGTATACATGCATACACCAAATACTGTGTCTGAGCAGACCTTTGGGATTTTTATATTGCAAACCTGAACTGACAGGCCAGAAAAAAAATAGGATTTATCAGGAAAAACACAAGGGGTGAGTGGTAATTACATAAGAGCTTCAGACATCCACTGTTCAGGGGGCAGAATCTGTTGCCTGAATAACTGTTGTGCACGCCACAGATATAGCCTTTATGGAAAAGCCACAAGAAGAAAGCAATAGAAACTCCCGTTTAAAGTTAGCTGCAAGCTCTGGTAAGATGAGACCACACTGGCCTACATGCAAAATGTGATGTATTACGTTAAACTAACACTGAAAGCGTAGTAAGTGAACATACTATCTCCAAGGTGAAACATGGTGGTGGCAGCATCATGCTGTGGGGAGGCGTTTGTTCAGCAGGATCAGGGAAGCTGGACAGAGTTAATGGGAGGATAAACGGAGCAAAATCTCCAGATAAGCAAATCTGGTAGCGACATAGCCCAGTGAGTTGCAGCAATTGCTAAGCAGCAAAAATAAATAAAAACATTTTCCCCTCACTTTACAATTTTGCATAACTTTGTGTTGACGTATCACTTAAATTCCAAATAAACATGGTGATAAAGAGACAGAATGTGGAAAAATTCCAAGATTACGTACGATGCCTCCTCACACAGAGACATGAACATGCATCTGTTTTCCTGCTTGCTTCGTTGTGCACATGAACGTATCAAACTCGCCTCCTTTCAACCTGTGACGGGCCGCAGAAAATCCACAGCAACGTAGAGCACAAAGAGCCCATTTAACGTCGAAAATTACTCCACCACTTATTGTAATTGTCACAATTCTGACCACACTGACATTGTAATCTCATAATGAGGTAATGGGGAGGGAGGGGGGTTGAAACTGTGTACAGAAGTGCAATTATAACGGTGCAGCTCGGTAGAAAGGGTTAAAATGTCAAACAAGAAGGGTTTTGTTTTACGTTTGTGTATTCGGATTTGTGTCGAAGAAGACAGACTTTGAGACTGATAACGGTCGTCCGCTGGTTTCTTCCTTATCCATCTGGAATGCTGGAGCTAAAGAGATTACTGGGAGTCACTTTTTAGGGAAGAAAAAGTAACTAAGTTAAACAAAGAGTATCTGTCATGCCTCAAATATTCGACTGTATTCGGATGCTGCGGCATCAAAGACCTGCTTTTTGGGGTAAAAATGATTATCCCTAAAGTGCACGACTTGACTCTCAAGACACCGTGGAGCCAAATCAATGTGGACAGGCATCCATAAAAAGCCAACCTGGTTATGAATGCTGCGTTTTACTTGTATCATTCTGACTTTGAGGTTTTTAAGAGAGAAGCCTTCCCCGCAGTCAAGCCAGATGGTAACAATTCTTAGACATATTACGAGCTGCTCTCTGCCAAATAGCATACCTTTGGGCTATGTTTTCAGTGGGCTATAAAAGCCAATAATGTAATTTTGATCTATTTTATCAGATATCACCCCAGCCTCGGCTGCGTTTATGTAAGAAAACGTTTAAGTAGGACAAGACGTCTCTCTGTTTTGCTTTATGCTCTATAAGTGCACCGTTTTCAATACCTGCCCCGCTGAGAGGCTTTGCTTGTTTGACTTCTGCGCCCAGCATAGAGCTGCGGAGAAGATCACGGTGTTGAGGTTGGCCTCCATCTTGTCAGACACATGGCGCTGGCCTGATGTGAAAAAATACCCTCAACTTTAGGTGTTTCCAACATAATGGCTTATGCTGGTCAGGGCATACAAAAAAAATCTGGGATTCTTTGTGGAGGTGGTTAAAAGGTCTGACCCTGACATCTCTTTGTGTAACAGTGACACAGTAGCAAAGTATCCCAGCGTTGCACCGCACTCCCCAGCGGCCTGAAACCCGCTCCATGACTCACCGCTGACCTTGCAGTAATGTTCCAGCTCTCCTCCAGACCCAATTAGGAAGTCTTAGGGGAAATACATTTCTATATTCCACATGACATGGTATAAACACACCTGGACACACACTAGCACAACGAGGGTAATGAAAGTGTTCATGCTCCTTGAACTTTTTCCTATTTTCTTCCATTGTAACTACAAACTCCAGTGTAGCTTCCTGACAGATCAACACGAAGACGTAATGAAGAAGAATTATGCAAAAATATTTTACATAAAAAAATCCTAAAAGTGTATTTGCATTATTTCCCTCTGAATTAAGTCTTTTTACTGTCGCTCTTTTTGGTTATGTCTCTTCCTGCTTTGCACATCTATACACAGAATGTTTTTTTTTGACTGAAAGAAGAAAATTTGTGAACATCAATTTATAAGTCATGTAACACATTTATTGGATTTAACTCTAGGGTCAAGACTTTGACTGGGTTCTTTGAAACCATGAATTTAGTTTGATCTAAACTAGTTCATAGAAGCCCAAAGGTTTTTAGTGCTAGGGCCAGAGGTTGTTTCGTTTGAGACCCAAAGAACAAGTTTTTATTTGTGAAAAGTTTTTTTGGAGCCACCTGAGCTATGGCTCCCTACAGCTCATCCAAGGTTACAATTGGCTTTCATTGTTATCCAGCCTGTCAGTTTAGGTAGACGTCTATACAGCTAGGTGATATACTATGTTCCTTCCATTTCCAGATGATAAGTGCTCTGTGAGATGTTCATAACTTAAACATGTTTTAACTTTGATGCTGTTTTATCTTTCTCCACCATCGATGTGTTGCTACCTGTCAATCAATGCTGGAGGCTTGTCAGTGACTGACCCAATGTGAAACATCCCTTACCTGCAGGAGCTGCAAATCCTTTTGCGTTCCAAACGCATTACAGTCAGAGGGATTTGGTTTTAAAAAGAAAACCTTGCTAAACTTGCTTTTATTTACCCCACTGCCTAAAGGTTGCCAGTGGGGAAAGTAAAATCCTGAAACGCATTATCCTGAACTCTAAAAGGGTGGAATGTAGTTTATTCCTATCCCAAAACCTAAAAGGAGTCTAGAAAAATGTAAAAGATGAATATGCGGGCGGCCTCATGAGCAGCTGAATACAAGAGTGATCGACGGGGAGCTACCATATGTTGGTCTGTACGACGATAACTGCAAGCAAATGTTCAACTTTTGTTCATAAACGTTGCATGCTTGGTGGTTAAAGTGTAGTGCTTGACGCTAGTAGTTCTGCTGTGTTTTGTTTGTTTTGTACATTATTACTAATGTGTATTTTAGGTGGGGTATAAGTTGGGTATTTTAACTTGTGCTTTAATGTTGATTTGTCCGTGGTTACCATGAAATAACTTCACTGACTTGATGTACGACTCGTTTGAACATTTTTCCCCCATGTCCTCTTTGCCTTAATGTTGGTAGAGAAAGTAAAAGTGTCTCTGTTAACGCTGAGATTCACTATCAGTGTCATTACAACGTCTTTTTTATTGATGGAGGTTAGATCTGCCTGGGGTACTCTTAAGCGAGGACGGAGCGATCTTACAGTTGGCGTCATGGCAATTGCATCCTTGACTGGTCTGTTGTGTCCCTTGGTCTTTATAATGCTGACTGCTCTCTAACAAACCCCTGAGGCCTACACATAGATGGTCTTAATTCACTAAATATGACACATCTAAAGGCAATTGGTTGCAAAGGATTTTCTTTGTGGTAATAGAGTTGAAGGGGTTGAATAAAAATACACGCCACACTTTTCAGATTCCTATTTGTAAGAAATTTTTAAATCCACGTGTAATTTCGTTTCCCTTCAACAGTTTTCTGCTATTTAATAAGGTGACAAAATGTGAAAGAGTGTTATGAATACTTTTTTCAAGGAGCTGCAGCACAGAACAGCGCAGGCAGAGGATTGGACCTCATCTACAGATCTTTTCTCTCTCATAATGCAATGGGAATGTAACTGCCCCAATAAAAGACAAAACCACAACAAGGTCGGCTGATTGAGGACATTAGCTCAGGTTTTCCATTGTGAAGCTTGTTGTTTTCCTTCTGCTGCGATCACATCCACAACTGGGGGCCTGCTGTGTGGAATTACTCGCGCTAATGGCTCAACACTCTTTTGTTGCAGGAAATCGGACAGCCGAGCTGTAACTGCTAAAATGGTGATTAAAAAAAACCCTAAATTGCATCATGATGTTTGGTAATTTAGCACAGAGAGTGGGTGGGGGGGTTGCTAAATGAAGCAGCTGGCATTGTTGACTAGTTATGGGGGACGTGTAGAATTGCATGCTGGAGATAAAGCCTTTTCCATGGGATTTCCTTTGAAAAATCTCAGACTTTTAAAATAACTCGCCAAATCTGATCGCAGTTAGTAAACTCTAATTAAAGTTTGCAATGGTGACTCTGTAATTTGCAAGTCAGTGAGGGTCATTAAGTCTTTCCCTGGCTTGATTTAATGAGTTACAAACTGCAGTTAATGAGACAAATACCTCTGCCTCCTTGGCTCATGGCGGTAGTTGCGGCAAAGACCAAACAACTCTATTGGAGATTTCTTGATAATTTTGTTGAAAGATATGTTTCTTTTTTTTTTTTTCTTAAATGTCAGATGGCAAAACTGGAAAATGTTGCATCAGCTTGGTGCAACTGACACAAAGAGGAAATCCATTTGTGTACAAACAGCTGCACCAGCTTCTAATCATATATGACCTTTTTAAAACAATGTGTTTTTAATTTAAACATCAGAGGCGGGAAAATAGAACGTGCATTGTTTTGAGCTTTTATCTCCTCCTAGTCATATCCTCTTGTTGCTCTTAGTGCTTGTTAAAAGTTGTTGTTGATATCAAACACAACCTGCTTGTTATAAAGTGACTAAGACAGGGGAGCCTCACTGAGCGGGCCGCACAGCACCGTCTTTGTTCCTCATCTCCAGTGGCCAGTTCCACCCCACCCCAGTGTACAAAGTTTACTTAACTAAACATTTTTTTTTTTCCTTCTTCATTTTTCCCCCGTTTCTCTTGTAAATTTGTGGTTGTGTTCAATCCTTTAATGAGCTCCATCTTTGACCCGGGTTGTATGTTTCCAGAGATGTCACGTCTTGTAAGTCAAGGAGAAGACTTTAAAGTCCTCACGATTTAACATTAAAGGGACGTATTTTGAAAAACACGGCTTGGAGCCAGCGAGGTAATAATACCGTAAATGAGAAATTGTAAAAGGTGAAAGAAAGGTAGCAACACCATGACTCCAGATACAGAAGACTACTGCACCTCGGTCTGACCTTGGTCTTATTTTTCTTTAAATGGTTTCTGGGCATGCGTGTCTGAACACTTACCACGCTTTACCAAACTATTCATAGCTCGAAAACATTTTTCACTATTTACCATGTTACATCCTCAGACTTGAACGTGCTTTTGGGAGAATTGTACATGATAGACCAACACCTAGAAGCACATTATTGTGAAGTGGACAGAAAATGTTACACAGATTTCATTTTAATTAAACAAAACCAATCATCTAATAACTTCCCATAATGTATAAATGACATTTTGTCAATAATGTAACAAAAGGTTTTATGTAATTGACTGTGATTAACACTGAGAAAACAATGTAGGTCAGTGTTCTTTTTTTCTCTTCCTGAATTCAAGCTCTACTAAGTGATCATTCTCATAAATTTACTTAACAAGAATCAATTGAATCCCTCACTCTAAAAGGAAAATACAGCTCAAACGTAAATTAATTTCTACAACTAGCAACAAGTAATTGAATTAAGTTTACCCAACATTATTAATTCATGATTGTTTAACTTTGCGACTTATAGACTAAATAAATAAAGTTTGATCAACTTAATTCAATTACTTGTTACCAATTGAAGCAATTAATTTAAGTTGGAGCTTCATTCTCTTTTTAGAGTGCTGCCTACGTATCCTAGGTGAATGAATATGACGAGTGTGACACCCCACTATAACTATTATTAATGAAGGAACTAAAGGCAATTTACAAAAAAAATATCTTTAACTTGCAAAATATTAAACCATGTTTATCTACTATTATGTTTTTTAGCTATAATATTCACAAATTATTTTAATAATAGCATTATTAGGAAAATGTTATGTCATTCACTCAAAATGTTATTACATTATTGGGAAGTTGATGTTTTGATGGCTTTCTTAAATTGAAAATGATCAAAATAATGTAATTATTGGTAATTATAATTTTATTGGCCATTATCAAACAACTGATTTCTAGTCTTTTGGGGTGTGTCTCTACCAGCTTTACATAATTTGAGGCCTAATCTCTTCACACCTTTTACTGCAGATTGGTAGTCAGATTGGAAGTCTTGCTACAGAGTTTCGGTCTTGACTTTGACTGGGCCATTTTAATTCATGAATATGCTTTATTCTAAACTACTCCAGTGCATTTCTAGTTGAATGTTCAGAGTCACTGCAGTGCTGGAAGATGAACCCTTCACCGCAGTCTCAAGTCTTTTGCAGCCTTTATCTCAGGATTGTCCTGAATTCAGTTCCATCCATCTTCCCATTAATTCTGACCAGCTACCCTGTCTTTGCTAAAATATATATATATATATATATATATATATATATATATATATATATATATATATATATATATATATATATATATAAACTGTTGGGATAGCTTTAAGGGTCAAAAAAATAAAATTTGCTCTCATCTGACCAAAGCATCTTCTTCCAGTGTGCTGCTTCTCTGACATGGCTTCTAGCTGACTTAAAATGGGGCTTCCTTTGGCGTTCTCCCAACATTGGCTTTTTTCTTGTTACTCTTTCATTGAAAGGTCAAGGTTTGTGGAGGGCAGGAATAGGAATAGCAGCTTCTCTGATAATCCCGCTCCGTGCCCTACCTCTCTGTTGTATTTGTGCCATACTCTCTTCATTTTCAAGCTATGGATTGAACAGAGGTTTGTAAGACGATCACAGTTTGGGGTATTGTTTTATAACCCAACTCTGCAGTTTTATTCCTGACCTGACTGTTCAGTACCGTTCTCTAACAAACCCCATAGGTCTTTATAGCACAGCTTGATCTGCAATATGACAAGAGTACACACATATTATCATTTAATTGTAAGAAATTTGCTTCATAATGTGGATTATTTTCAACCCACTTCACAATCAAGTGCAACTTTGTGTTGCCTTATGCAGTTTATATACATTTTAATATGTAACGATTAGGGTTATGGCAATGTGGCCTTCCAACCACAAAAACAAGCTGCTAATTACCAAACATAAATGGTCAAAATACCTGTGGAAGAATGCAAAAAGCTGGCCAGTAATTATTAGCTTTTAGTGTTTGATTGCTGCAATGCCTATAAAGATTTTCAGGCTGATTATTGAGAAGGGTATAAATAATTTTCCACATGCCGCATATTGAATAAAAGGTCTGTAAAACAGAAGTTCTCCTTGAAGTTACTCCCACACTTCTGTCTTCTTCTGTTGAGATCACACACAAATCAGCCTCTTAACTGTTTTGCCTTTACTGTAAATTTGTTCCAGGTGTTTCCAGTTTAAAATCGACTTATGTCTTCAGGTTCAGGCCGTGAGAATAAGAAGGTGAAGGGAGAAGGAAAAGTAAAACAGAGAAGGTCCTTGGCTCGTGACCGTAATTGTCGCGCTAGCCACGGCATTGTTAGAGGCTTTTGCAGACCTGTAATCAAATTTGGGAAGGTTTGGAAGCCTATCGTCATGGTGCGCTCTCCAAGACAGAGCGATGTCCAATAAAGAACAACAAAAAATAAATAAAATTAAAAAAAAACTCATATTCGTGCTTGAATATGAGTTTTTTTTTTTTTTTTTTTTAAAAAGGCTTATGCCTGCCCAACAGTAATTTCCATGAACTATGAAAAATGTTTCCATTACAATTACAGCTGTTCTGTTCTTAAAGCTGTTTGTTTTGTGACTCTGCTGCAGGGTTGTTTCTTTTTCAGGAAACCCTGCTTCAATTAAGTGTGATGGAACACATGTGTCCCTTATTGGGGGGAGGGGGGTGGGGGTAAAATCTTGTACTGTCGGTCTTTGTAACAACACCACGGGATAATTGGGTTTTAAACAGCCGTTCTCCAGGGTTTGCCACTTCTCGTGCCCGTCGGCGTGGATCAGCTGACGCCCGCCGCGTCTGTCGACCCCTTATAGGCGATCATAAGTGGGTATGTATGTAGCTGTAGCTGCAGGGATGATAGTGATCCCAGGAACCAGACTCGCCTTTCATTTCAAGCCCCCTGGCTCACAGACAGACACCCTGACTGACATCTGACCAAACCTGATCAAATTATATGGTTCATCTTTGAAGTTTTACGCTTTGCCTTTCCTTGCTTTAAATGTTTTCTTTTTGCCAGCTGTTGTCGAGAAGATAACATTAAAGATAGGAAACATGCATAGCTGAACATTTAATCTTAACATTTTTTAAAACAGCCTTTGCGTGGTGATCTCTGAACCCTCACGGACATCTCACAGCGCACCACTGTTTACTCTTACGCTCCGTTTGCGGAACGGCACAAACACTGTATTTCTCAGCCTGCATGTGAACAAAGGGCTTCGTAATAACAGCTTCTGGCACTCCAAAGCAAAGGGGGAAAAAAAAAAGCTTAAAAAGTTTCTCCTCGAAACTGTAGACGATAGGTTTGCTCTGTGACACAGACGGAGGAACACGGAGAATGGAAAACTTGATTCCCTGCAATCATCTCCTGTCATCTTTTGCACCACTTTAGCCTTCACTCCAATCAACTCTGTGCAGAATCCTGCCTTGAGTACCTTTTTGTTCTGCACCCTTTTGATTTCACTTATTGCCTCATATGTTTATGTGTGTTTACGTTTAAGCATAAACAACTTTCCAGCGACTTAAAAAAAGGAACTCAATCAGTGCATTGTACAACCTTCAAACACACATGCTTAGCTTTTTTTTCAAAGCGAACTTAACTAACCATGGAGATGTCCTAAAGCGCTCTCATAATAGCTCTGGACTTAGAATAAAGTTTTACTCTGGCAGTGCTGAGGAGCTGCCGGAGGCTCCAAATAACTGTGTGAGCCATCAACAGGAAGAGCGGGCTACATGACTGCAGGCCAGCAGCTTTAATTGTCTGTCTGATGGAGTTTCAGCCCCAGCAAACTAATTGACCCCAAATTCCCTGCTGCTTTATCAACACAGGGAAGTGCCACCGGCCCGATAATCAGCCTTGTAAACCTATCTACAAGCAATTGCCAATTTGAAGCACCGGTCATTTTATGATACATGTCTACTTATGCTATTTATGGTAGATAAAACATGCTTTTTCAGCTTGGATCAGGAATACAAGGTAAAAAAAAAATGAATCATACCACCTACACTTTTTCACGTGACATTACAACCTCAAGCTTCACCGTATGCGTTTAGGATTTTATCCGACAGAAAAACTCAAAGAAGATTATAATAGTGATGTGAAAGGAGACGAATGAATGGTTCTTAAATTTTTTAACAAACAAAAATCTGAAAGGTGCATTTTTAGTCACCTGCTTTAATATGACACCCCTAAATAAAATTTAGTGCTTTCAGCAGTCACCCGATTAGCATTTAGAGTCCGCTTGTCTGTAATATAGCTGTTCTGTGAACACCTGAGAGGTTTGATACAGAACTTAAATAAACAAAAGGCCTCATGCAGATCAAAGAATACAGGCTTAGAACTGGCTTAAACAAGAGAAAGCAGCATCCCAGTCACCACTGGAAAATTGAAAGAGTGGCACAAGACAGCACTGGTAAGGAGAATATTAATCAGAGAACATACCCTCCAAAAATCTGGCTTTTAATGGAAGAGCCGCAAGAAGAAAGCCAGCATTTAAAGAACACCATAAGATGTTAATATAAAAATGTATATTTTCCGTGCCTTTGTGTAATTATTTTCATTCAACCTAAGTCGTAGCTGCAGGAACTTCAGTAACATATAGCCATAGATTTTCCTGAATGTTTGTAGAGTTAGTATATAGGCCTGCAAACACATGAGAAGAAGTGCACTAGTCTGATGAGTCAAGATTTAAACTTTTTGACCCACATGCAAAACACTGCGCCTCACCCTGAATCCCCAATCCCCATGGTGAAACACGCTGACATCCTCATGCTGTAGGGATTCCTTTCTTCAGCATGGAAAGCTGGTCTGAAGTGATGGGAAGATGAATGAAGCTAAATACTGAGCAGCCAGGAGAAAAAATTTTGAGCTGCAAAACTCTTATGACTGGAGAGGCAGTTGCCCCTCAAGCAGGAAAACGACTGTGAGCAAATGTGCAACCTGAATCCATTGAAGTATCTATGGCAAGACTTAAAAACTGAATGAAAGAAGAGAAAACCGTGCATCTTTTTTCCTTCCACTTCAAAATTGTTAGCTACGTTTTGTTGGTTCATCACATAAAACTCAGATAAAACTGAGATTATTGGGGCTCAGGGTTTGTGCTCGTGACCCATCTGCCCTCGACGTAGCCATCCTGGGTTCAAGTTCTGGCCCATGTCAGCCTACTTTGAAATAAAAACCATTAGTGCTATGAAAAAATGGGATTATTGTACAAAAACACAAATCTTCGATTTTCATACATTATACACACAGCTTTTTGTTTGGGGTGGGGGGTAAGACATGATAACAAAGGTACCTGTCTGCAGAACTTGTTGTGTTGGGCTTTTTAGTGCAGAATAGAGGGAATAAATCTAAACCATGAAGCAGAAGTGAATATAACATCAGCTGTAAATATGCATTTGACATTTCAAAACTGCAATGTGTAGCCCTCATAATTTCTGTCTTGCATAGTTGATGTTTTGTAACAATGTTTCCAGCTCACATTATGACATGTCAAAATTAATCTATAGTGTACTGACAACCCTCACGTCTATGAGGTAGTTTAGAAGTTGTTAGAAGTTGGTGGCCGTGGGACAAAGAATTTGAGTGGCTCAGGTTACCCAGAGTTATCTCTGTAGTTATGCTGCAGGAAGCTTAGAATGGCATACTGACCACTTTTTCTCAATCGGCCATTTCATTTAGTGTTCTCCATTTATTTAGAAAGAGTACTGCCACCAACTTTGTGACATCTTTTATTTCAATTGAAGATACCATTGAAGGAATTTGGCTCAGTGTGTCTTGGTTTGAGGGATTTTACTAAACCACACGCAGAACCATGCACCGGACATAGATGGTAAGACCAAGGGGTTCATTTACAATCATGGTCAAGCAATATTATGTATGCAGCAAGGAGAGGATTATGGTTCAGCAAAGTCTGGAAGCAGAAAGGAATAGTTAGATTAAGAGCACAGACATAATAAAAGGGAAGTAATTGGAACCGGAGAAAGAAAGTGAAGTTGACATACTTTTCTGTCGTTTGAGCAGGGCGTTGAGGGAGGAGCGGTGATCCTGGTTGTGAGTTTGAAAAGGAGACAGCTTGATGAGGATCAGTGTTTTAGGGAGATTTGCATTGAGAGAGGAGTCTAGTTAAAGGTATACTATGCAACCGGGGTTGATTTTCCAGCGAGGCTCCCCCCAGAGGGCGAAAGTAAAAGTGCACTGTCATAAAGATGCTCAGCTGTTCTGGTTTCTCCGTCAAGCCAGGCGCGGTTGTTTTGAGCTTCGCAGACAGGCGAATGCAACGAAAAGTCGAAAAAAACGGCAGTACAAACAATGACTAACACAGTGAAAGTATGAACATGGACACAGAGAGAGAGAGAAACCATTCCAGTGTTACTTACAATCGCATCAGCAGAAACGCGAGGTCCGCGTCAGCCTTGCAGCCTTCTTTTTCTTTTAGCTCCCGCCATTCGGAAAAAGCTTGCCCGATGTTCACCCGTGTACGACTCCCTTCTCTGTCCAGAACCCTTTTCCTCTTTCTTGCCTGCTCCGACATGGGCTTTCGCTGTTTTCTTGCTGGTTCCGCCATGATAACTGCACAAATATCGCCACTGCGCTAGCAACGAGCATGCCTTTCACTGGGGGCGTGTAGCAGTTCTCACCGTAAAGCAAGACCGACTTTCGCGATGCACGAGACTTCTGAGCCTGTGGGTGCGGGCCGAGGGCTCCTGCAATTGCAAGTACGGTATTTCCCCTACAGACCACCAGGGCGGCCGAGAAAACCTTTGTTCGACCTGAAATGACTCATTTAATCATCCAAATCGGTATGGAACACATTAATTAACTGAAAAATGTTGAATAGTATGCCTTTAAACAGAGATTTGAACTGGGAATGAACTGAATGGTGGAGAACGGGCAGGCAGATGAACGTTGGAAATGACGACGCTAGCGGTTCCAAAGGAGTTCCATTATCAGGAGGCTTGGCGAGAGAATCCAGAAAACCAACAGTGACTGCAACCTGGAGGCACAGAGAGCCCGAGGGTCAATAACGCAGAGGCGAGTACCACCCAAGTTACTCTTCATCAGAAGCATGCAACTAATACTGTATCAAGAACCACAAAGAGCTTGACCATCACATATCTAAGATGATCATCGGGCAAAGACTGGTTCTCGTAAAGCTCCTTAAATTCCCAGTCATCTAATCAGGGAATTTCGGACAAGTGTGCCATCTGCCATAGACCAGCCACACCCCCAACAAAGAGCTTCTGTTCAAGAAGAGAACTCACACATGTACTTCACAGCCAGGATAAGGAAACAGTGTTTAGTTGTTTTCCTTCCTGCTGTTTGCATCCAGACACAACATACATCCACTTATACTGAACCAGGTTCTGTTGAAGGTTTCTTCCTGTTGAAATCAAACTGTCTCCTCATGCTTGCTCAGGACGGATCTCTGAAAAAGTAAATACAATTAATGGAATTGTTCTTTACAATTAGCAGTACATGATCAACTGACCCAGGTCCACCAAGACTTTTATTTTTAATTCAAGCTTTAATGTAAACCAGCAAACTAAACGGGGGTGTTTACAGTACAATGAGTTAATTGATTTAACTGTATCAAATGTCTCTTTCTCTCCGAAAGGTAAATTCAAGATTTTCATACATAATGGGGAGGTTTATATTGCTCGCTTAAGTCTGAAGGACATTTTCAAGAAAGCAAATAAAAGAATTCAAACAGAGGAACGGCAAGTTTTGGTGCCCGAAAAAAACCTTCAGCTAACTTCGAAGACATGCCCTTGACCCGGGTCTTGTTGCATCATCTCTCAGGGACTCATTAAATGGGGCTGGTTCCCCGAACCTGTGGTTCT
This sequence comes from Fundulus heteroclitus, assembly GCF_011125445.2. NCBI lineage: Eukaryota > Metazoa > Chordata > Actinopteri > Cyprinodontiformes > Fundulidae > Fundulus > Fundulus heteroclitus. The sequence goes on along the minus strand of NW_023397186.1, from coordinate 1,466,155 downwards.
GGACAACCCATTTCTCAGCTCAGCAGACGGGAAATGTGAGCACAACATGTGTTTTGACTTGGCCTCAAAGTCATATCTCCAGGGAGGCACCGGCTGTTGCCATCTAACGCAGGTTGGATTGGCGTGGTTCTTCTTTTTGGTATTCTTTGTAGACAACACTGAAGTTTTCTTCTTGGATAAGATGGGTTGTGTTTGCGGAAGATACACAAATACAAAAGCAAACAACGCTTCCTGGAATGCAAGAGATTGAACAAAGCGTTAAAACTTACTATAAATTAAAACCATACGATCAAATTCATAGGCTGATTAGACCAAGAATTACAAGTCGGTAAAGGCAAAACATCACAGATGATTCCGAGTGTCAGTCCATCATAATTTCTGTCTCACTTCGCTCTGACTCAGTACTTGATCGCACAGAAGAGTACACCCTGTTGAGATTTGGAAAGCGGGCCATCAAGTCTTAAATTGCCATAAAGAAACTCTGATTCTACTATTTTGTTCAAACCCTTATCTTTACATTTTCAGACAGAAATAATCTTGATATCACTCAAGGTCTCAGGCGTGCACTAAAATAGTAGAAGCAGGAACAGTTTACTACGCTTTAACAAAGCAGAAAAAGAGTTACTTTGCATAGTATGAGGAATAAAATATAATTTTTGGATAATTTGATGTCTTAATAAAGGCCTTTCCAACAGTCCAGGTCAGAGGTTGCATCTGTGTAAGTGAAAAATCTGGTTTCTAAGCATCTCTAATGTTACTTGTGTAAATAAATGTTGCTTTTTTTGTTTTAGATAGATCTACATAGATAATGTATACATTTTTGTTTTTAAAGGTATTTTCACACAAGGTTATCATACTGTGAAAATCTCTTACCTATGACACATGGCTAAAACAATTCCTGGGGTAAACGTTCTTCCAGATTTTTTATTTTCTCACCGTTTGCCATTTCCTCTCAGTCAGCTTTTTCAGTCCGCCTTTGAAGTTTACTGAGAACAGAGTAGAGATAAGGTGAGACTGATGCGGTGAAGCCCATAAAATCGGCTCCAGTGTTCTTGTGGTTTGTGGTGCAGGAATCGATAGTGGACATGTTTGAAGTGGACCTCTATATCATCGTTTCTGAAAATCTAAAAATCTCTTGGCTTTTTATTAATCGCCGCTTTAATGTCAAAAATCTAATTTTGTATGAGAGCTAGATGCGCAGAAGCATAGATAACAATGAGGTGTGTGAAATATAAATTCTGCAAAAATATCTGTTCTGTTGTGGAGAACGCGTTAGGTACAACGCGCAAAGTAACGCATGAATGTCACGTTTGCGTCAGTGCCGGCGCTTTGGAAGGAGAGAAACGAACGTAAGGAAGAAACCAAAATGAAAGGCTGAGCTTTTCCTGTTGAACCAGAGTTTACATTGTGAGTACTGAGCTTTTCAAACTAACTGCAGAAATAATGCCATAAAGTCTCTGAACAAGTGTGACAGGTTGTGATCAAAACCAGCTGCCAATTAACTAAATGACTCAAGCTATCACTTTCAATTAGAGGGAGTCTATGAGCTGTCAGTGCAGCCCTCCGTCTGCTCGATAAACAAAAACACAAGCAGGGAACGGTCTCTTCAGGAGGCTTGTCGCACTCTTTGTGATCCTTATCTCGCAGGCCCTGCATCATATTTGAAGCAGTCGGCTCTGACAGGTCCCATGGATAAACTGCTGTATGAAAGGGGTCACCTCAACCTCTGGAATCTATCGTCAGCTTTCTGTCTTGAGCAGCTGACAAATGGTCTCAAACAGCATTCGGAGGGCTTTAGAGAGGTATTCCCTGATGTATGAGTGAAAAAAAAAGCAAAGAGCGAGGAGGGAACAGATGCAAAAGGAGGGGGATAAGGAGAAAAATTTGATGAAGAAAGGGAGATTTCAATAAGATAAGTGAAAAAAAAACAGTCTCTCTCTCATTCAGCTCTTTACTTTGGGCCTACTGTAATCCCCCGGAGGAGCGGTTATCTGGCAGGAGTTTGCTCCGTGGTCAGCGTCTTTAACCCCCAGATGATAACACTTAGCCCGACCATAAAGAATAGGCCCCTTTAACTGATCCATTAGTGTCCAGTCCCTGAGACTGGACCCACTGGTGTCTTCTGAAACTTACCAGGAAGCCTTGAAAGAAAACAGCATGGCAGACATGCAGAGAGATCAAAGACAACATCCCCCTCCTCCTCTGTCCCCCTGCTCACCGTTCCTCTCCACATACAGCTTTCTGTCTCTGCTCCTCTCTGTCTGTCTAAACCATCAACCAGACTTTAAAGGGCAAAGTGAGATGTAAAAACATTTAGGGGAGAAATCAACAGGATGTATAATTTTGGTGTTTATTTTCACTTGCATTCTTGCTGGGTCTAAACTGAAAAAAAATAATAATTGTGTGTAGTTTTCACATGGCATATGTTTTAGAATCATGACAAGACCATTAAGCTGCATATGCTGAAATAATCTATGATTTGAACAATAAATATTATAATAATTTGTTGTTCTCATTGGACTTTTGCCCTCTTTACGGGACTTCTGAAGAAATAAAGTAGTCACTTTTTGTTGTTGGGCTCTTGGCTTTTTTTGCTCTGTCGCCCTCCTTCTCACATTGCATGGGCAATGAGTGTCCGGCTATTTTAAACTATTTACACCTGACAATGAAATGAAAAATTAAGCAAGCAGAGCGATTTTTATCTTATTTTTTTTTTTTATCTGTCAATTTATTATCAATCTCTGAAGAGAATAATTTGTAAAGTCCTTTTCACTGTTCGTTTGTAGCAGCTCAAAAATAAATATTAAAAAATATTTCTAATTTATGTCCCATGTCCAACTTACCTTGTGCACCACAGACTTATTTAGAAATAAAAGTCATTTAACCTCAATGTGATCTCTTCGGTCAGACAGTTTACAGCCATCATGGGAAAAAAATGAATCAAAATCTGCTTTTTAAGTGTTGTAACAGCGCTGCATCTCTCACACTTACTTTAAATCAGATAAAACACAGTAGAAAACTTTGCACTTTTCCGCTGGAGACCACTTAGACTTGTCAGCAGCAGCATGTGAACGCAGGTGTGTGTCATGCAGTCTGTGTCTGTTACAGTGAAGCTCCCTACAGTTTGGAGAAACAGCATTACCTTTTCCAAACGAAACCTAGTTGTCAACCGGTGGTGTCAAACTCCACTTCACAATGGCCAGTGTCCCGCATGTTTTATTCCTAAACCAACAACAGCACATTCCCCTTCCTAACCAGGCTGCTAATGGCCAGTTCATTTTATTCAGGCCTGCTGGGCTATGGAAACATCTTAAAAAAAAACCCAAAAAACAACACACAATACCTGCAGTTGAGAACTCACATCGAACACCACTCCTTTAAACTCTTTGAAATGTTTGCATATAACTGGAAATAAGAAAAAAACCTTTATTAGGGATCCAACTCTAGGCATGAACTGAGTGTTGTGTTCTTCTACACATCTGAGGGTACAGGTAGACAACATAAGCCATTTCCTGACTTATGAAAATCGACACTCATTTTGCAGGGACAAATAATTTTTTTTTGAAAAAGTTCAATATCATTTGTCACTCATTTCATAAACTTTAATCCCGTATATTATATAGACTCATTAGGCATATGATACAATATTTAAGCCTTGATTTCTATTATTTTGTTAGTTATGGCTTACAGACAACGAAAACCCAAAATACAGTCTCGGAAAATTAGAATATTGTAAAAAAGTTAAATATTGGAAAGGCATAGTGTCACCTCCTAATCAGATAATTAACTTAAAACACCTGCCATAGTCTCCAGAGCCTCCAAATGGTCTGTTTGATCGTGGAGAAGGTTGCTGACTTGACAGATGTCCAGAAGACATTGCTGTCTGTTTAGAGAAAGTTGAGTGGAAGGAAAAGTGTGGTAGGAAAATGTGCACCAGCGATAGGTATAACTGCAGCCTGGAGAGGATTGTCAAGCAAAATCCGACATGGAACAAAAATATTACAAAATACGTTCCCAATATTCTAATTTTCTTAGATGTACCAATAAATGGCATGTTCTCTGGTATTTCCTTTTTTTTTTTAATTGGCCAAGAGAAATGTGCCTACTTATTCTACAGGGAAACATAATGTCCTGGGTTACTAATTAAAAGTTCCTTGACATTCTGAGAAACTAAAATAAATTAAGTTTAAATAAAACATGTCCAGTTAATTACATTTTACAGGAATGCTTAAAAGCATCAGTAACTGTAGCACTGGTGATCTTGTTGAGCAATTATTTAGAAATGTGGGAGTTTTTTTTTCTCCGAAATTTGCTTGATATAAAGGCTGATGTTTGTTCCACAATTTTTTGCTAGAGATTTTTCTATTCCAAAAAAAGGACATTTTTTATTTGAAACTATTGCGTACCAAGGGTACCCATAAATGTGGAAGCCCATATTCACCTCATGGTCACCTCATATTCACCTTAGGTCAATACTGGTTTGACCAAGACACATGATCATGTCCAATTCTCCTTTCAATTCAATTCATTTTCACCAGCTGATAATCAATGGCATCTTTACAAAATGAACAGTTTCCTTTCGTATACAATATATTCAGTTCAGTCCTATGTTATTTTAATTAAATCCAGTCTATTTTAATATAATGAAGTCACATGGTCATATTCAGCTCTCAGGATGGGAAACAAGGAGCTTCTTGATGTTATAATAAAATAACAAAAGTGCCGCCATGTCACCTGGATAAAGAAACGTGAGATGTGATGGTTGTTGTAACTGACTCAAGCAATAAATGAAGCATCAGAGGTGTATGCTAGTTAGTCAGCTCTATGAAAACTTCAAACAAGACTAAACTATTAAAATAATTGTAACTGTGTTATGATTTAGAGGTTTTTGAGTGTTTGATTTGTTTGTTGGTTTGTTTGGACTTTTGCCTTGCTGTTTATTGTGCTCTTTCACTCTCGTCAAGCATTTGCAATAACTGGTTATGAGTCTTTCACATTGCTGTGGAGGTATTTTGGCTGGCTCTTGTTTGCAGGATTGTTTAAATTGAGACACACAGGAGGGTTTAAAAGCATGAACAAGATGATTAAGGTCATGCTATAACATCTCAATCAGACCATCCCACTACCACCACTCTGTTTGACTATTGGTTTGATGTTCTTTTTCTAAAATGCTGTGTTGTTAATCTTTTACCAGATGTCACGGGACACACACACTTTAGGGCTGGATCATTCTCCTCCGTCTTGTCGTTCTGGTCACACTCTTCTGTTCGTATCCACATGTTTGAGTGACATTCCCACCTGGGCATCCAAGCTGCTGGGGATTAATTTTGATTGGATGAAGCAAGACACCGAGTGTTGATTGGCCACGGGGTCAGAGAGCAGCTTACTGAAGAAAATCTTTAAAGGAGAGATATTAAGCTTTTCAGTTCATCCTTTTCACATTTAACTCATTCAGTTGTGGTCTATATAAAGGGGAACTTCAATGCTTTGGTTTGAGCTCCTCCTTAATTTACCCTCTCATCCCTCTTTAGCCGCCTGGTCTGAGGTGTGTTTGAGAGCGGCTCGTTTTGGTGCGATTTCTTTAAATCTAACCCCCCCCTCTTCTCTAGGTCTCATAGCGTTCAATTCCACTCCGGTCAGCCATTAATAGGATGTTGGGGGACAGTGAAATTAAAAACCAATGAGTTATCCACTTGAAGCTTTGGCATCCTTCAACTTGGACTAAAAAAAAAAAAAATTACACTATAAATAAAAATAGTGGATTCACAAAGTCGGTAAGCTCGAAGTCCATGACCTTGTATAGCAGTTCAGCAGCAAGTACTGTGACGTAATAGTTCAAAAAACATAAAAAGAAAACTGAACGGCTTGAAAAATATGACCCAAAAATTATATAAAAATATGTACATCGCACCTGGAGAGACTGAATTTAAAGTTTCTGCATTCCTAGAGACTCCAAGTTTTACAAACAGCCCACTGTCACCAACAGTCACCATCTTTCTGTCCACTTATCTTGACAACCGTGTCCCGCCTCTAATAGGAAACCCATTCCCCCTGTTTTTAGGGTCAGCTATATTAATTCTCACTCTTCTTGTTTTATACAGGTATTCTTCTCCTTGACTCGATCTTCACCGCACATTTATACTTGGGCGTTCTCCTTCTTTCCTTTACTGCCAACGTGCCCCCGTCTTCCTCCCCGGCGGGTGTTTCTAATTTAGAGCTGCCATGAAGCAGTTCAGATTGTAACGCCATCAATTAGTCAGTGACTCCAGCACATTTATTTAATAGGGCAAAAAGAGAGCTTTGCTGATTTACAGGCTGTGAGGTAGATGTGAGGGAGGGATGTTCTGACATGGCCGACGTGTGTTTCTTTTGGGTCTGTGGGAAGCGAGCCGATGCACCGTGCACCTTAAGGCTTGGGTCTTGTGGTTTAAGGTCCCTGAAGTAATGTGCGGTGGCCTCTTTGAGATGAAAAGGTTTGCAGGGGAAGAGAAAAAATGCAAAGGGAAGAGAAAATGTTTGAGATTTTCTGGACTACTAAATGCCCCTTTTCATACGTATTTGGTTTCAACCACTTTTTTTTTTTTTTTGCAAAACGTTTTTATGTGCTATTGAAAAGCTTTGAATATGTTAGACCATTATATAAGTGCTTAAACCTAAACTATAAGGCAAAACTGAGCAACGGACTAACACTATGAAGTTCCTCAGAATAGACTTTTCTTTAAGTCATGTTAAGTGATTTATGGAGGTCGTTTTCTGCTGCTTTGTCTTGTGAGATAAAACTCAGAACAAAATAATCTATAAGTTTTGTGGCTAAATAAATCTATAACACACCCCAGGCAGTGACTCTAACTTTGTCAGTAACATGAATCACAACATAGATTTGTAACTCCGAGCATCTTTGCTTCAAAGACTGAGATTAGGGTTAGTGCTAACGGCTAATCACAGCAGCACCAAGATAAAAGCTGCTTTGTTAAAGCATCCCCACTGACAAAAAACAAAATTTAATACAGTTCATGCAAACCAGATTTTTAAATTAACATTTATGTGATGAGGTAGATCATTAGAGTCAACAGTTTACACTATGAAGAAAAATACACCAACTCAACTTCCAAAATTGAGGTAGCAATATGCATGGACTTTTTAATGTACATACAGCTTTACACTAGCCTGACATGGTCATACTCAATTCTAGTCAGAATTTGAGTCTGATACTGCTCCATTAAGCTGTGATTATGGGGTGTGTTTCGAACGAACCAGGAAAAAAGTTCCTCTGCACTCAATTGGATAGACCTAGAACCAATAAGAGCCACGGAGTGTGTGATGTATGTTAAGCAACGCATAGTTGTCAGGGTTTCCCGCAGCGCTGTCTTGGTGAGGCGCTGCATATATATATATATATATATCGCGAGGGGTGCTGGTGCCTAGTAAATAAATTGCTCAGAGAACATTTTAAAGAACTGGAAAGTACACTTGTTGCCTATTTCACCTATAAATGTTATATTCCTGTAATCCTTGGGGAAGGATGATTTGAGTTTTGTTTGTGTTTTCTGGACTGATTGGTCTCTCCTCTTTCCCTTCTCCATTCTCCATAATCAGCATCACCTGCTGCCCCCAATTTAACACAAAGTCATTCCACCTTTGACTCTGTTTACCTAAACCTGCGTCACACAGCCACTCCCTGCCAGAACGTGTCCACATAAAGGCAGTGTGCTTGTGTGCTCAGCCAGCTAATCCTGTTGTCCTGTGCTCGGCCTGCGCTCACTAGTTGGTTTTCTAGTGTTTGCGTGCACCATCTGCTTCAGATGTTCCTATTTGGATTTGTGCTCACTCTGCCCTCCTTGGGGAACTCTTGTACAGTTACTCTGGTCATCCTGCTTCATCATCACCTGATCAGTCCTCCTCACTCATCATTTAGTCATCTGTTCCAATCATTTCCTGCCATCACCAGTTTGTCCTGCCAGCCTGTCATCTTTATTCTCACCAATAATTCCTTTAAAACACATCCCCATTTCCGGCTTGAATGTCGGGTTCTCAGAGTACAAGCATTATCACATTCTTCAGAACATAAGGTGCACCAGATTATAAGACACACTAAATATTCTTACCAAATGTGTAATATCACTCCGCCCCTTCACGTGCACAGCTCTCTATCCGTCTCTGTCGAGAGTACAGGGTAGTTGGACTACACTGCCCTGTTTCTAACATAAGGCCAAAAAAACATAACTTTTATATTGAATTAACTTAATAGGGTTATTGTTGCAAGCACATACTTCAGGCGCGGGTTGCCTGAAGGCTCCCACATACTTGGCTGTACTGTGTGCATACCAGTGGCGGCTGGTGCTAAAAAAACTGAGGGGGGCGCACACAAACAAACAAATGAAAAACAAACAAAACAAATCTTAAAAAATAGCACTATTTGAACATGAATTTTGCCCTCCTTTCCTTCTGCCCAGCAAATTTCTCAATTATATTCCTGTTAAAGTCAGTCATCTCTGTGACTAGTCTTTTCTCCATTGACAACATGGCCAATGCATTCAGCCTGTCCTGAGTCATTGAGTTTCTCAGAAAAGTCTTGATTCTTTTCAAAGTTGAAAAGCACCTTTCAGCTATTGCTGTGGTGATGAGGATCTTCAAGAGCATGACAGTTTCTGAAAAGACTTCTTCTAGATTGTTTTCCTGATTTTAATAACATTTGCTGCCATTTTTTAAGGCTGTGTTATGAAATGTGTTACAGCATTTTTGTGGGACAAGATTATACAAAATTCAGTAACCAAATGTTTTATTCCCCATTACCCATAAACTTCAGTACAACTTAAATAATAAAGTATCTTGCTGACAAACATTACATCAACATACCTACACAGCATAGACACAACTAAAGGTATTTCTAACTACAACGCACATCTTCCTAATATATTAAATAACATTACTATAAACCAGTGTAACAGTGATTTTCCACAACAACTCACCTGCAGCAATCCTTTCATGGTCTTCTACACTGAGTGTCCGACGCTTCTTCACTGGCTGACTACTACCTACACTGCTTTGTCCAACCATGGAGTGCAGAGATCACTTGCCTCCTGCTGAATTTGTAAATTAAGACGATCCGGTCCAAGCTCCTTTATCCTGTTATTTTCTTCAAGTGAACGCTTTGTAAAAGCATTTTTTTGTAAAGACAAAACAGAATTTTATCTCATTTTGAAACTACTCCACTTTGCAAGCATAACCGTGAATCAACCTAACGAACTGCAGCTGAGCTGAGTCGAATCGGGGATTGTCCAATCACACAATGTTTTTAAAAAAAATAGCCAGTACTGACACTCTACCAGTAATGACACAACAGAATAGGTGTGTCCGGGACGCAGAGCGGTGCACCCTGTGGAAAACCCTAGAGATAACCAATTAAAAGTCAGCCTCAGATCACGTGCTTGCCCAAGTTGCTTCGCCTACATTCACTCCCATTAGACCGGCGCCCTGCACATAGGAAAGGAGGAAGTGTGCACAATGTGAGCAATAACATAGAATTATGTATTTACTATTTTAATAAATTCTAACATGTCTATTGGACACACAGTATGAATAAATAAATTTCTAAGTACTTTGCAGTTCAGAAATCATTTATTATCTAAACGATTTAAAGGGGGCGGCGCCCGAGCGCCCCCTACTGGCCAGCCGCCACTGGTGCATACTGTGAGATGCGCTGACTCCACGCTGACTCTCCACAGACGTTTTACCCTTCATAGTCAAGTGTACTGTTGCCTACATTTCTTGTGGCTAATTCCTACAATTCCCACACTTTCTGCCCGTGGGACGAAGCGGTGGAACAGATGGTAAAATGTGTGATTAGCTAGCTGAGCACCGAGAACTGTTTCTTTTCCAGCAGGCTCCCACCTGTCAGTGAGAACAGAGAGGGACTGTGATGCCGCGCGTCCTTGCGACCGCCTGCTTGGAGCAGCTCAGTCTATCAAGCTCAGTGTCACATATAAAACAGTTTGGTGTAAAGACTTCTTGTCTCCGAGAAGTTTATTGTGTGACACTGCGTACGCAGTTGTAAAAATTAAGCTCTGCACGTATCTCTATGTGAGGAGTCCGTGCAGAGTACGCCTTGAGTACGCGCGGACCTCTGCGGAGTGAAGTACGCCTGAGTATGTGGGGGCCTATACATGAATGCTCTTCTAGTTTCAACATTACAGTCAGGCAGTCTTGTAGACAGCTCAGGGGACTGATCAGGTAGTGACACAGTGCACCGTATTGCTCAGAATATCCATTGAGCGGAGCGGCTTCATTGCTAAACAAAATCGTACCTTTAACATATTTCTGAGCTCATTGTACCACATAAAATCGGCCAGTAATCATATATAAAAGGCACACCACACTACAATCAGTCATTCACCCATTCACACCCTGACAGTGGTGAGCTATGTTAGCAGCCACAGGTGCCCTGGGGCCGACTGACAGACGTAAAGCTGCCGTACATCGGTGCCACTGGGCCCTCTGACCACCGTCAGCATACCTCTAGGAGGTGTTTCCCTCTTCCAGGCTTTTCTAGGCCGGCTGAAAAACAAGAAGTTCGGATAAAAGGTGAGTGAGGCAGGATGGAGTAGGATGGGCAAAATTGAGTAGGGCTGGTGGAAAAGGAGCTTTAAAAGGAGCTCCGGGCCCTCTGACCACCACCAGCAGCAGTGTTTTGAAGTGTCTTGCAACGACTGAGACGGTCAGAGCAGGGCATCGTACCGGCAACCCGCCAATTGCAGGACGAACTTATTGTTGAGCTGGCAAAAAAAAAAACAACAACTCACAAATACATTTTTGGTTAATTATTTAAAAAAAAATCCATTTCAAATTCTAAAAAAGGTTCAAATTTGTGGCTAAAAAAAAACCCAACACTGCGGAAATTAATGTTGGTATTGTAAAAAGCTTGTTTATTTCAAATGTTAATGGTTTTTATATTTATGATATCCCCCTGATCTATAATAACATTTCAGTCATATTTGTTGGAAAAGCAAAGAAAGGCCTTGAGGGTTGCGTTTGTATCTGAGTGTGAAACAGAGCAGGGGAGCAGCATGTTATCGGAGAACCAGAGGAGGGTTTGTTGGCTTGTCTGTACACACAGCCAATCGCCTGTTGCCTGTAACCGAGCCCCCCGCAGCTTCTCTCAGTGTCTTCCTCTTAATTACCCATCATTCCTCCTGCTGCAGGGCCCCTCACAAATTACAGCACATTGTCTCCCGCCGATCGGCCTGTCATCACACGGCTCCATGTTTCAGAACGCAGCTCATTGTGCATGAAGTCAAGAGCTAAGGGGTCCGGGGAGGGACTCTCTCTCAAACACACATACACAGAAAAGACCCTCATGTGTCCACATTCACACGCACTCCCACATGCACACAGAGGCCCATTAGCTCTGGTGCCAGCTGACTCTGTGACCCAGACGCTTTTCTGCCATGTCAGCGGGACCAAAATGACACTGTGGCAGTAATACCCCCTCTCTGACACACAAATGCGCACGTACTGCACCGAGCAGAGCGTCGCTGAGGAGAATCAGACATCTTCTCTGTTGATCTCAATAACTGCTGCCCCTCGAGATGAGGGGAGAAGAAGTGACCCTCTTGTTTGGACCATCAGGACGAGACAGCAGCAGCAACAAAAGCGTGTGTGTTTGTCCAGGGAACGCCTCCAACAAGGTAAAATTATCAACAAAAACCAGTCAAACACAGGAACAAATGTACGGCTAAAAAAAAACAAAACATTTAACTGTTTTCTGGTTCCTGTTCTTAGACAGAAGTAAAATAAAGTGGATCTACTGTATGCAGCTGAGCTGATCGGCAGTTTGATATAAACTTAGTTTAAGCAAATACAGAATAATTGTGGCAATGCAGGTTCTGTTATTGAAGTAACATTGTTTCACAGTTAACATTTTTGAAAAATACAACTTTAAATTTTCATGGACATTTATGTGGTGGGGGATAGATATCCCCAATTAAGAAATATCTTTTGTTTTTTAACAAAATCAATGGGGCTCCTATAAAATCCACGACTTCCTGTTTTCTTAGGTTACAGATTTGATGCAACACAGATGATCGTTTGTCTCGGCTACTCTTCAAAATGGGAAAGACAAGAAAATACACCCTATTTGAGGCTGAATACACGCTAAAATAGTTTTTGAGAATTGTATTTTATTTCAGATTGTTGTCGTAGATGCATTGGAAGGTTAGTTACACAGAAGTCAATGATTATTCACACAGACAATGGAAACAGGTGCAAGTACACCACCAGCGATCTTCTTGTGTGAAACACATACTGAAAAAAAAAGTGTTTCATGTCAGAGTAAATACCTGATCATAGTAAATATGTCAGTGTGAAAATCAATACAATTGTGTTTACGTTTACTGCTGGAATATTTGAGATTTTTTTCCTCTTTGATAGTTACTCTGACCAAGATGGATTTACATGTTCTGTTCTCAGTATGTTTCACACAAGAAGATCATTCATGGCGCAAAGACTTTCCTGCTTAAATAGCTTATGACAAGAAGCAATAAACATGACAAGAGTGTGCCAATTTACAAAATAATCTCCACACAAACTGCTATGATGTTTTTGAGAAACTTTTAGATAATAGATGTCCATTTTGGTCTTGACCGCTCACACACAGCTTTTAGTTTCAGCATCTGGGAATAACTAATCTGGATTTACACTATATGACAATGCAAAATAAGTTATCAACATGAGGTGAAGTGCAAAGTGCTTTTAGAAATTTTAACAGAGCCGTACTCAAAAAAATTTAAACTACTCCTGTAAGTAGAATATCTGCTATTTCTAAATAGAGGACAAAATTGTTTTTCAAATATTTTTAAATTTTTTAAGTTAATAAGTGCATACCAAGGTCAATGAGTGAAACTGTGTACAGGTACAGGCGTATTTGATAACATATTTAGAAACTGGTGAACAACTAACATCCTATCCACAACCTATTGTCTGAGCGAATAAAAACACAGCAATAAAGATAAAAAAAACGACAACAACACAGTAACAAAAAATACAAGACGATGATCTAACACATATAAAAAACCCATAGAGCCAAAAATGACATTCATCTCCCTTCAGAGAAGTCACAAAACCTCCTTCCTTAACCTCTTTCTTCCCCTTTCAGAGCCGCTGCTGCTCGGTTTGCTTCGCATCAGAAACTTAAGCTGCTCCGAGTGTACGCCTGCCAACTTGTTGCATCAGCCGGACATTAAAAATCTATCGAAAAACAAACACATAGTAAAGTTTAATTGCAAGGCATTTGCCTTGAGTATGAGGGAGAGCATTTTTTTACGGGCTTTCCCTCTCATTAAAAATGCAGGCAGAAAGAAAACACTTAATTAATAATGGCTCACATATGCTGGGGGAAGAGTGGAGCTCTCTTACTGTGGCATTAGGTGCAAATGAGATTAAAAGTGCACTAACTGTTGTTTAGGCCCTCGGACAGAATGTTTCACCTCAAATTGGCAAAGTTGTGTTTCTCTCACAGTTAGTTCCTTCACAAAATTAATTCTATAAATATTTTAACATCTTTAAGAAACACAGACCTTCTGCCTAAGGACATCATCGGCCTGTTTCCCCCCACAGTGATGGCTAATGCTGCTAGAGATGACAGAAAAAGAGCCCATGTGCATGAAGAATTTAGCACCCCACAGCTTCCAAACAAATACCTCATAATTATAACCAATTGGCCCTTTTTCCCACTCCAACCGCTGACTGTGACAATCGTTAGGGCTTCTCATGCGAAAGGTTAGGGGGGGTAAGTGAAAAACTAAAATGGTAGGTGCTTAGTGAACTTCCTTTGATTCTTTGTAGCCGTATCCTGTAACATAGACACAAAAAAAAGAAGAAAAAAAATCCCATTTGGCATAGATTAGAGAAGACGCAGATTGGAAGTGGGGGGGGGGGGGGGACTTGAGGACCACAGGGTAACACACATGTATCTGAAGCCGCGACACTCTAGGTCCCCTCTAATTTAGATGTCTAAGAATTTGCTGTATGTGTTGCCTCATGCCAGGAAGTCTCAGCCTCAGCTTAAGTAAATGGCAGTAGGCAGCATACAGTCACCCCCATTTGTAAGTCATTAAAATATTTTCTCTGTGACATATTAATTACAGAGTTCTGTTCGTCCTTCCGCCTGTGCACAAAGAGTGCCAAAGGTCTGCGTGCTTGATAACAAATGTTTGCAAGCGGCGTCATTTGTGCTGATTTGAGAGCGGACAAGACAGCAATTCATCAGTTTCAAGCGCTTGTTACTCATCGACCTACAGCAGAAAAGGACTCTACGACTTTAGAGGTTTGGGAAAACTGCATTGGTGGGGCATTTAAAAGTGTATTTAGCAAGACTTATTTTAATATCCTTTCATTTGGTTTCTATTGTACATTGCCTTTAAGAGAACAGGAATAAGATAAACGTTTCATTCATGGGTTTTTGTAGTTTTTGTTTTGCTGGCCTGCAAAGTTGAAAGCCTCAGCAGAAGTTTTAATGGAGCATAAAATGTTAAGAACACAACGTTTTTGACGCCTTAACAGAATTGTGAACTTTGGTTGAGTCTCAAATTTTCCAAAACATTGAGGCTTTTTACCACTGGATATTGACTTTAAACTGTTTTGCAGTACAAACTTATGAGCTGAATTCATTCATATGGTTTTAAATTTGTCTCTACCAAGGCGTTTGTTTTCTATAAGAGATGAGAGAGGCATTGAAGTAATACTTTGAACAAAATAAATCTGTTTCCAGTTTTTCTCTGCATTCTAATAAAAATAACATTTAGACAATAAGTCGTAACCTTTTCAATAACCAACAGTAGAATTTTCATTAGCGTTAAAATAATCAACCCCATTCTCATAATTACTGAGCAGATTCTGGCATGTTTCTACTGGTACTTTGGTGTTTTTATCTTTGGTGATGAGCTCCAAGTATTTCTGGTCTGCCAGATCTCCCTACCATCTAATTTCCTCCTCAGATTTTCTATCAGATTCAAGAAGGAATAGATGTCGCCAAAATTAAAAGATTGAAAATGAATCTACCAGGGGCATGAATAATTTAGGACTTAGTTTGATCTTCTACATACAGGAACAACATCCACTCCAAAGAGCGGTGCTCATGTACGCCCTAACCCTAAAGTCAGAGGGCATGTTGTGTAGGACAGGCGGTGTGTTTTGCAGTGTCACAGCTGCATATACCAGAAAAAAAAAATCAACTAATTCCTATCAACAAGAATGAAGTGACCCTCCGACTCAAGAGGACCTGACAACATATCAGGTCAAAATGCTTTTAGCTCTGATTTACACATTAAATACTAATGAAACGGTGCTGTACTTGGCTCATCTGGGGTATGGGCCTGCATTTGTTTGCTGTTTTCTTCATAGTTGCCATTGTTAACCATGAAATAACAATAATCATCTGGCTCATTTAAATGCATATTTATGAGGTGCTTTGCATTGACCATCTCTGGCTGAATGTGGACGTGTAGAGGGCACATGAGGCGGAACCTGCTACACAAATGTTGAGGTGCAGCGGGGATTTATAAATGGAAATCACTTGCTGGTGTGCGTGCACATGGTTTTATATGTTGTTGTTTTGTTGTAAATCCATTTCAGTATAGCTCCTATGCAATGTTTTATAAATCAGACCACAGGCCTTTTTAGATTGGGTCTGTTTGCGTCCAACTGTTTCAGATCGCCCATGAAAAGACCAAAACTGCAGTGATGAAGGGGCAAAATGTCCCTCACCGATGCTGTAAAGTAGAGTCATATACAATACACTTCACAATGAATAAATAATCACTGGGTCATTTCTTTTATTTTTCTGCTGCTGGAAATAAAATAACAAAGACATTAGTGTACCCTTAAAGCGAGGCAACCATCTTTACTCAGGCAAACAACAACCTCATACTCTCTGAGCCAATCAGCTCACAGAATGCTGCTTTTGTTTTTGATTTCTGCACTAAAATATTTAGACTCTGCCAGAGAATATCCATGAATACAAATTACACACAGTGACCATCCCTGTGACAAATTATCCGCATTTTTGCACAGGGATGTGCTAAATTCCAGTGAGAACAAGGGTGGTTCATATTGTAATGTTTTATTTTCTTTAAGAAAGGAAGAAAAAGAAAGGAATTTTAATGGCAACCAGCTAAAACGGAGTTGAACCTACTAGGCCAAGGAGAGACAACTAAGGATGATAATCTTCTGTGGGTTTAGTAAAAACTGTAATGTTCAAACAATTGTTGGGCAATTCCAGACCTGAAGAACATTTGTGTCCCCCCATAAAATTTCATATGTTTCATGCACAAACATGAATGCATGCACATGTCATGTAAATGATATCTATCCTTAGGCAAAGTTTTTTATTTCATTGTAAGAAAAATGTGTTCTATAAACTTTTATGCCAAATTAAATCCATTAAAATATGTTTAAAAGGCATATTTTACATGATTTTGTTCAAATGTTTCTCATGGAACCTTTTAAACAATTAGTTTAATAATTAACCTTCCTTAAATGAGAGTAATGATACGCTAAAGTTGTCTCCCGCAACATATGTGCCACCGTGTAACCAAAACCATTTTAGCATGTAGATGTCAAGGATAAGCAGTGAGTCCCATGACAGAAGAAATTACATTAAGCCTTAAGCTTAGACTACTAGTAGAGCTAAAGTCATCTTTGCTATTGTTTATATTTTTCTAATCTTTTCACCCTTGGCTGGATGTGACACTTCAACCAACCATGTTACAGTAACATTTCATTCTACATTTAGCATCTATTCCTGGAAAAAATAAGATGAATTTAGAATATATTTCCAACCTTACTGTAATGATAACATGTGTTCACTGCAATCTCCATTCAAATATTCTAATAGTAATCCAGTTAGCACATAATACTGATTGAAATAATTGAAATGTTTTCTAAACTCATGGCGGCTTGACCTACGTCCATTTTAATAGTTGCTCGATGCATTATGGACATTCAGGTTCTTTAATATTTAAACGTTTAGATGAAGGATAGTGCACAAGAAATTAAACATTTATTAAAATGTGCACTTTTGATTGCTTTCCAATTCTGGAATGGCTCTTCTATCAAACTCGAGCACATTTTTAAAATACTTTGAAAAATGTATTACCCCTTTTTGACGTAAAGAGGGAAAGGCATGCATTAAAGCACAAAAGCACAATTAGAAAAGCAAACATAAGTCAATGTAGCTTAAAGAGGATGTAAATTTCTAAATCTAAAACCAACAGCAGCAACATCCTGAGAGCATATCTTCCCTCTCTGGATGAGGAATATCTTTGAATCTCCTCAGCCTGCAGGAAGAATTATGGCTCTAATAACTTTCATTTGAGGCCCCCGAAGCATCAGTAAAATGTTTACAACAGGAACGCAGATTAGTTCTTTAGTGAGGCCGTGCCTTCGTTATTCAGCCTTTGACTCAATTCGGCGTGTATAAATATATCCATTTCATTATGGGAGTCCGGTCAAATATTTGTTCCAGCGGTTTTCCCCCCATATAATGTAAATTGCTGCAAGCTGTTGCACTTGGAAAATGTTTTCTCATAATGCTTTTCTGCCTTCACATAAATCACAGCTAAATGTTGCATTCAAATCACTACAGACAGGCAATTTATTCTTGGCTTTCTTCGCCCCCCTCCAGGGAGGCTTGTGGCAAGTGGGACGTTTCGGTTTTTTAATAGCGACTGTCATTATTTGTTGACAGTTGTTCATCATACTCTCCAGATTTATTGCTTTTCTCCCCCTGAAAGTATTTCTTTGTTTTCTGTGCAGTTATGGTCATGGTGTCATGAGGTGAGGGGTTGAGAAGATGACAGAAATTAGCCCACAAGACATGCCAGTTTAGATGGGATTCTCCCTGTAGTGCAGGGATTCCTTCACAATAACTAAATCAATAAATATCAATAAAACTTCTACAAACAATTTATAGTCTCACATTTGCCTTGTGTGCTGCACGCGCAACGAGACCCAGCGAACTGGAGCGTTGTCTCAAATAGACAGTGACATTTTCATTCCCTTCATAAAGGATGAGGAGGACGGAACATCTACATGCAGACAGCGATCCTCCTAATAACAGAGCAACAGGATTGTTTTGTCATGTGTGGGTGAGCTGGGTCTCAGTGGGATTTGCTGACAGACCACTCACTGTGTGAGTGACCCAGAGTCCCCTCACTGTGGGGCTTCAGGCAATCATGTCATCAGCAGTTGCGTTCAAAATTAATCCTGAAAGAAAATCAACCACAGCTGCCTTTGAACTCCTAAAAGGGCACCAGCATGCAGATCAAAAGTGCAGCTGGTCAGGTACTGATGCAGGCTGGTGCTGTTAAAGTTGGTTTAAGTTTGGACCCACCTGAAGTAATCTGCAAGAGGATTCAGAAGGGGTCTGCAAAGAACTAAGTGATTACTGAAGCTGAGTGCTGAAAAGTGGAAAAAAAATCATATACATTGTTATGATCCTATAAACTTTGTGATTTACATTTGCCTAAGTTCCAGTTAATTAGTATTAATAGTAAATGCCTAAATACGGACTATGCCTACTATTTAGCCTCAGCTAGAAATCTGCAAGTGTAGCCCCTTTTCCTTTGGAAGCCCCAGGCTTCGATTTCCCGGGGTAAGCCAAAGCCTGTGGCTTTTAAGTTCTACTCATTTCCATTTGCTAGAGGCCGACCCTACCCTGTTCTGCCCCCTCGGCTCCACACTGTTGGGCTTCACTCTGTTCTACACCTGTTGGTATAAGCAAAGATCCTGTGTACAGTGATTCGACCAGCGGCTGTGCGAGACAAAATGTAACAGCTAAGCGCTAACTTAGTGTGAGTAAAATAAGTGAAATCACAGCTAAATCTATGGATCTGATTTAGGTTATTAAATACATTTTGTCCATCTGCATATAAAAAGCTGAAGCGTCCTTTTTCTCTTCTGGTTTTTCAGGTGTAGTTCACGGTTGGTAAATAGTAAAAGAGTTCACAGTTCACCAACTTAGGGTTTACATGCACAGTCAGCGTGTTTTCTGTGTACAAGGAAAATAAAAGGGCTCTGTTTGATCATTAGTACCCGATTAAAATGTCTTACTGAACCGCGGCGAAAAAGTGTATAATTAATTAACTTAAAAGCGAAGATTTTTACATGTTATATCAATCCAATCGACTTTATTTATATAGCACATTTAACAACAGAAAAAGTTTCCAATGTGCTGTACATAACAAAAAAAAATTATAAATAAATATGTAAAATAAATAAATATATAGTTATAAATATATTTATAAATAAACATCTAGTACTTGCAAATATCCCCCCGCACACTTAGTGAACATTTTATATTTCAGCCACTCTGCGGGAAATCATGGACTGTCTGTCTGATTAAATGCTAACACAGTGGGGTTTCCCCACTACAACTGCCTGAGACCAGCCTGTCAGCAAAGGTCTGGCGTTCCCAACAGCTTCAAAAACATATTAAAAATCGGCTCATAACCTTGATCAACCAACTGCACAGGTGAAGTTTGGAGTTGCCCGTTCTCGCCTGAAAACATCTTAAAACTACTTTTTCTGATTAATTAAAGGTATAAATCAATAGCGCTATAAACCCATCGCCTTATTGTTCCTCACTCCTAAAGGCAGCGGATTATTTTGCCGTGCTGCATCCAACCCCGCTCATTACATAAAGTCCCCTGTGTGTTGAAAAGGCCTACCATCTGACCAGGCCCTATTTCCTACATAACTAAAGCCCCATTAATCTGAAGTTACCTGTGTAAATTTGTATCGAAACATGCACAGGGCTTTTGAAATGTAATGGAAAAGGGCCTCTTGACATCTGTTTTTGTTTCATATTAAAGCCCCAGTGTGCAAGATTTCACACTGGCGCACCATCTGGTGGTGCGCTAAATGAATTGCAAACGACTTCAATGAACAGGGCATTTCTCAAATGAGTCAGATTAGCTCCACCCCCCGGAAATCAACTCCAGTTCCCCAGACGGTCGGACAAGCAAATTACAAACTGAGTATAGGCATTGTTTGCAACACCAATAATTTTGGAAGATGAGGATGTCTCAGGAGCTTAATTTCAACATGCTTCAATCGAGAAGCATAGCGTCGAACAACTGAAACGTTGGTTGAAACCTAGAGGCCTAAAAGTTGGTGGAAAGAAAGCTGTATTAGTGGAAAGGTAAGGTTTTCATTTGCTAGAAGTATGGTTGAGCTGTGTGGAAACTAACACGCTATAGCATTATGTGAGCTAGGCCTAGCCAAGCCATTTGCAGTGTTCTCGTGAACAAAAATGTTAACCTAAGCCTTTAACATAACGTTAATTAGCTCCGTGGATTCAACACACTGGTTCTCTGAGTTATCTCTGCGAGAACCTCTGTCCCTGTGTCGGCAGCGCTCATGCAGCAGGGAGAGCAAACCCATTCCGCTCCGTCTCATTTTCAACCATCTACACATGAAAATAGAGATGTTTTGTTTTTGTTAGCGGAGAAAAAGAAGAGGGTCGTTATGTTATCGGTCAGTTAGTGGGCTATCAGAAAAGATTTAACACATCGGCGCGGGGTTGTTTGCACAGATCGAGGACGTTTGGCTAATGGATAATCACGTCTGTTTAAACTTGAATGATCCCTCAATAACCCGTTCTCAGAAAATAAACAGCTATGTGGTCATTTGCAGATGTCTCACGAAAATAAGATGTGCTTTGTGTTATTAGATTGTCGTGTGAATGGATCATATAAAACAGATCACTGAATAAAGTTACAGCTGAACTGTAAAGCCCTCCCATTTACACGCTCTTATCCAGCGATGGCATTTTTCATATGGTCACCGCGGCCATTACGAGAGTCACTTCGGCAGACTCCGAAGCAGCAGTGTTTCTTTGATACCATTATATTTGCTGATGCAATATTTGGGACAGAGCTGTCTGCTTCACCACTCTACAAAGCGTGTCTGACCACAAGATGGCCGCGACACAGGCGCACTGCCTGTTTTAAATTTAGTAATTTTACATAATTTAAGGAATGCGCCATTACAAACGACTTTGCCGTAATAACTCCTACGGAAGCCTCAGAGTATAAGTGTGTCAATGTAAACATTTCCTCTATGCATTAGCTACTGCTAATAGCAACAATCAACATGTGAAATGTTGCCAAGTCCGCTTGTTTTTTTTTCTAAAGTCGCTTGTAAATTCCGTGAGGCGGGGTTTTGGACTCACATTTTTGGGCTCTAAAATAAACAGCTATAAACACAAGTAAAGCGAACCAGCCAGTTTTGCTCCTGTACTACAGACAGTGAACGGGCCGTCTGATATAACAATAGCTACGCCGATATAGACTCTCGTTTTCCCCCAGTTATTACTTTTTCTTTTCTTGGTTATTTTTTCTTCCCTCTCAGTGGGCAAAGAGTATGGATGGTCCTCCATGTCAACAGAAAACGTCAAATGAAATGATCTACGGTCATCCTTTTCTACCACCGACAACACGTCCTCATTTAGAAGACAGAAAGGGAAAATGCATATGGCTGACTAGTTTGTCCCCTTTCAGCTACTGAAATCTGTAATAGCGACGTAACATGGCGCCTCCCTCTGGGTGCACCTATTTATAAATACTAATTCTAAATTATGAGAACACAATTTTTTTTACATACTGTCCCCATAAATAAGAAATAATGGGACAATAAAGATATTTCTATTTTATCATTAAACATTTTTCTGTGTTTAGTAAAATGCCTGTGGCACATATTAATAGTTATTCACACCCAAACCACACCTATTGTTCCACAACACTATGATTTTAATGACATATTGGATTTTAACTGAGTAGTAATGACTGATCAGTCCCAAGGAAAAATTCATGCTACCAACAAATGGCAGCATAGCTAAAGAGGCCATAGCTCTACAAAACCTTCTCAAAACCTGTAACACTATAATACTGTTACACTGAAACAAAGCACATGCTTAAGCAATATTCTACTGAATTACACAAAATAGATATTGGCAAAATATCCATCTGGCTTTTGGATCCTAGATAGATTTAATTTACGATCATAACTTTGAAGAATGTTTTAATGTTTATAGGGAGCAGTGTGAGAGCTTCTACAAAATTCAAGTATACTACAAAATTCAATATACTACTTGACTACAAAATTCTATACACTACTTTCAGACAAGGTAAACAAAGGTTTTTGTGAGGTAATGAAAAATTTAGAATATCATTCAAATTGTATTTTTATAGGACATGCAGCAGATTAGATACAGGCATAAAAGATTAAGGTTGTTAAAATCAGTATGATTTTCAGTGTAAAGATGACATGCTTATAGGCAGCAAATACCAATTCCACTAAGTTGTATTTGTTTAAATTTCAAAGGATGAAGGATCTGGGTTTTTTAGACAAAAAAGACAAGTTGGAACACATTTGGAGAAGAGTCCTACCATCAGATAGGAATTAGTACACCACAGTACATGTTGAATGTGAGCAGGGACGAAATGAGTTATCACCCACTAACACTCAAATATATCTTCTTCCTCCAAAGTTTTAAAATATTTAACATTTCTGAGAACAGAGATGCTACTTGGTGAGTATTCCAATATTACCAGTGAAAAATGTTAAATGATTAAATTGGGGTTTTGGGCTTGGATTAGGAAGACCATTTATGGTCGATCCAGATGCTAAACTTCTTCGCTGGAAAATGTCAAGCGTCAGAAACTTCTTATGGGACAAAAGATGTTGGTAAAGGTCACAGGTTTTTTTTTTTTTTTTTTTTTTGCTGATATTTGTCTGATTGAACCTGCCAAACTGACCATATTCAGGTTGGTGCATCTCAAACAAATTAGAATATCTTTAAGTTCAATATCTCATATTTCACAAAATTAATCATGCGTAAAAAGCCCCTGGTGTGCATAGATTCTTTAGAGATAGAGTGAAACATTCATAGTTGTAATTCTGATGATTATGACTTACATATAATGAAAAAACAAAATTCGATGTCTCAATTGGAATATCCATCCATCCATCCATCCATCCATCCACCCATTGGAATATCAAATAAGATAAAGATAAAAGGGACATTTTACACCGAAATGCTTCTGAAAAATGTTTTCATTTCTATCCACTCAATTATTGGTTGAGTGTCCTTTTGCATTACTGCATCAATGTGACGTGGCACTGAGGTGACCAGCTTGTGGTTCTGTTGAGGTTTAATGGAAGCCCAGATTGCTTTGATAGCGGCCTTTAGGTCATCTACATTGTTGGGCCCGGTGTCTCTCATCTTCCTCTTTACAAAACCTATGGAGTTCAGATCAGGCTTGATTGGCCTATCAAGCACAGTAACACCATGAACTTTGATTCAGCTTTTGATAACTTTAGCAGTGTGGGCCAGTACTGAGTCTTGCTGGTAAAGGAAATCAGCATCTCCAATAAGCTTGTCAAAAGAAGAAAATTATCTAAAATTTCCTGGTAGATGGCTGCTTTGATTGTGGACTTCCTTCTGACATTGTCTCTGGTTCAGGATTGGCTTGGTGCAAGTAAAGTGACATTTGTAGCCCATGTACAGGATTAGTGTACGTTTCGTGGCTCAAGATGTGCTGACCACAACTTCAGTCCATCCAGTACAGTACTCTGTGAACAACCATTTTCTTTGTGACTTAACCTCCTTGCTGAAGGTTCTCAATAACTATCTCCTGGACATCTGTCAAGTCAGCAGTCATCCCTGTGATGGCTTAGCTCTGTTTTTCCCAACATTGGTCCTCAAGGACCCCTGTCCTGCAAGTTCTAGATGTCTCTGTTCCAGCCCACCTGATTTAAATGATTGCATGACCTTCTCTGGATACCATCCCATGGTTGCAGAAGCCTCTAAATTATCTGTTCATTTAAGTCAGGTGTGTGGCAGCAGTGAGACACCTAAGACATGCAGGACAGGGGTCACTGAGGACGAGGATTGGGAACCGGTCTAGCCTACAGGCCCAAACTGAGAGAAGCTTTAGAAACTGTTGCAGGTGTTTTGAGTTAATTAGCTGATTAAGATGTGACACTTTGAGTTTCCAATATTTAAAGGAGCAATAAGCTACATTTCACCACTAGGTCGGGTGTTGACCACAGTCTGTAGACCAAAACAAGATGAGTTTCAAGCCACACCTCTCTCTATCTCCAAAATCTAAGCAACAGACCAGTTGTGTGATTCATTGTTACACTTTTTGTCAACAAAAGAATGCCCTGAATGTACACCAAGATCACAGGGGTAGCTCACAAGCCTGCTGGGCTCTATTAAACAATGCTAACAGTGTTAACTGGGCTACCAGCTACTCGCATCACATAAACAGTAACACCTGGCCAATTGCTGGTCAAACTCCAACAATTAAACCCAATACCACACTTGTAGCATTACACTGAATCAAATCAGCATAGCAACACAAGTCTAACAACACTGTAACACCAACAAAAACAAACATTTGACTTCATGCAGTTACTCACCTTTCCAGAGGAGAAAAGCTAGCTCTGAGTCAAACTGGAGCTGCTTATGCTTTTGAAATGATCTCCACCTTGGAAACGCGAGGCCGATGTTAATCCTCGTTTTGTCTCTTTCCTTATCTGATAACTTCTTTGCCAAAAACTGTTTTTTGTTTGTCTTGTTGTTTTTTGTTGCAATAATGGGTTATGATTCTTCTTCTCCTTTTTTATGGCTGTTGTCAAACAACTGATTTTCTGATTTTCTGATTTTCTTCAGGTGGCATTTTATGGGGAGGGATGGGCTAAACCCTGAGCGGCAGCTATTCACATGCACGTACATGGACCTATATGCACACGTGGCCAGCCTGTCTTTGTAAACAAGAGACTCTAAACAGAGAGACGGTGTGTGAGGTCATACCATATTCCATCTACAAAGATACCTTTAGTTCTTCACAAAACAATTTTTTTATTATTTCTATCTAAAATTCTTTCCATCTATTGGTCCTTAAACTTTTTCAAGACATTAACAGTTTTTGAGAAAATGACATTTGAGGTTTAATTTTCTGCAAACCCTAATCATCAAAATAACAAGAAATCAAGACCTTAAATGTCTCATTCTATTTGTAACAAATCTATATAATATACGAGTTCCATTTTCTGAAATAAGGGACAAAAAATAATTAAATTTTTCACGATATTGAAATGGTTTGGTATTCTAATTGTCCTTGGAAATGTCTTTGATGCCCTCCTTGAAACTACAATGACCTACGTCTATACATACTCTGGAAGAAGAGAGAACTCTTTACAGGGCTGCGGTTTGGGAGTAATTCAGGTTGTTTTTGGCACATTATTTGTGATTCGCAAGAAATTGGAAGTGGATGTGGTTCTTGTGAAATGTGTGAAATCTCCTGGAATTCAATAACTTTTTCTTGCCATTCCATGTAAATGCACAGATTTCTATATTCTTTTGTTATTGGCTTTGAGCAATCAGATGATCACTCAGCGAAATGAATATGGTGCCACCACACTGTCCAATGTTAGCTCGGGACTGCAAGGACCATGCAGATTGTGGTTTGTTTTCCAACTAAATTTGGTCATCGTCCAATGATGGATGGCACCCTAGTTTAAGTGACTTTAGCTTTGCTTAGTTTGTCTGAGCTTGAAGTAGCAGATTGTAACTAAGGACACAGCTTAATTTTGATATAAAATTTCATTCCAAGATTTGCAATCATACGGTGTTAAAAAGGGGCTTTAGATTAGGTTAACAAAACTTGACGTAGCATATTTTATCTTAGTTTCATTTGGTTTTCCTTATCTTTTATTAGTTAATCCTATTTATTCTTAGATTAACTAAATTTAGCTTGGCTTTACCGCAAGCTTAGTTTAGCCTAGTCTGGTTAAGCTTAGCTGATTTTAGCATGACTTTTTTGTTTATTAATTTCCTCAAAAATATGAAACATAATGAATGACCTGTTACATCAAATCAAATTCTAAAATCAACATCATCAGTCATTGAGATATCATTTGCTTAAACTGGTTTAAAGCTGATGTATAAAGATTTGCATATTGTTTATGAGCGCTACATCTTGTATTAAATGGATGACACTTGGTTATAAAAAAAAATATTTAAAACAGAGAATTAGAAGATTCAAATATCAGTGTTCTGTGGCTGTGGAGTGCAATGAGTATTTGCTGTGAACATGTTGTTCCTTTAATTAAACTGTGGAATCCCAAATATGCTTTGTGAGTCAAGAGTGACACCAGCAGAGACAAAAGGAAGGAGGAGCAATTCAACATTAACATCATCTAAAGAAATATATTTTTACTCTTTGGTACAGATGGACACAGGACAGCAGAAACTGACACATGTGCAAATATTTTAGTAACAAAGTTGCAAACACATAAAACTGTAAAAGAATACTGAATCAGTAATTGTCACAGGATTCTAATTTTAACACAAGTTTAACACATTCCCGTATATATATATATATATATATATATATATATATATATATATATATATATATATATATATATATATATATATAGAGAGAGAGAGAGAGAGAGAGAGAGAGAGAGAGAGAGAGAGAGAGAGAGAGAGAGATAGATAGATATATAGATATATATAGATAGATAGACAGATATATATATATATCTATATATATCTATATATATATAGATATATATAGATATATATAGCTAGATAGACAGATATATATATATATATATTATTTTTGTGTGTGCTCCCATTTTCGCGTTTGCTGCTTAAGCCGCAGAATTTCTCCACCACGGGGTGATGCAAGATATTTCTGTTCAAATTTCCCAGCAGCAAGATAAAGTAAGAGGGGATGCAATGATCTAAAAGAAACTGAAAAGATTAAGAGAGATTAAGAGAAGGCAAAACAAATCAAGTATAAGATTTGAAAACAATAACATCATTTTTTATATCAATGTGGCAATCTTTCTGCACACAGGCATTTATAACCTTAATCCAATAACATTTGTTCCATGCTGACAGGTATGCTGACTTAAAATTCTTGCCAAATAGAAACAAAATTACTTAGTTTAGAAGAAACAGGAAAGGCTTGAACAACAAAAATCATGAAAATTGGCCAAATCTTGTGTCATTTACATTACAGCTAAAAGTTGTCCCAAACAAAAATTTTGAAAAACATAAAAAATGTCCAGGGACTCAGGGGATTTAAGGTATTCAAAAGATTTGAAAACGACACTAAATCAAAATAGAAAATTAGTTAGATGTTATTTTAAAAAGTTTTCTGGGATCAGAGCAGTTGAACAATGACACGAAAACCTTAGAATCTAGTTAGAGACAAGCAGAAATACAACCTGTACACTTGCAGTTCTGTTTGGCAAATCTTACACCAACAATTTTTAGTTAAATAATTCAAATTTTACATGTGGTTTCAGTTAAATACTATCCTGAAAACAACACTCTAAATGTAACCAGCAAAGAAAACTTGGCTCATCCAAGATCAATCTGTTATTTACTCCATGTTTTTTCTACAATAATTACCAGTGATTATAGTGAACATTGGACAACCAAACAGCAAGTTAATCTTCATTACACCGCTCATACAACAGCTCCAATATAATAAGAGACAGAAACCAGATCTGTTGTGTGGATAAATTTACAAACCAAGTTTGCTGAAAAACAAATGTGTTAGCACAACCGCTTTGGTTATCGGACCAATTTACTTTGTTTCATTTCTGGTTTCTAGCTACATTTTTGCAGCAGGGCAGCTACTCTGCAGTGTCCTGAGGATCTTCATTAACCAATAACTCGACCCATCTTAATGTTTTAGTCGACCGAGCCGCAGATTCAGCGGATCACCATAAATCACACCGTGACCTTCCTTTTAAACAGGCCCATCAAAAGCATCATTCATCCTTGTTTGCCACGCAAGCTCTGCGGGTCGATAATTGGCAAAGCAAAACACAGATTAAACCCAATTTGAGAGGTTTCAACTTGAAACTTAGCAGAGACAGTCGGGACGGGGCTGAACTGGGGTTCACTGCTCTCTGGCCCACTCTGGCTGTCTGAAGCTGCACTGGGAGGGAACCACAAAACCTAAATCAAACCAGTCTGCTCTGTTTGTGTTTGCGTGTGTGTGCGTGTGTGTGTGGATGCAATGTACCACTCCTCGCAATTCTGTCACTAGAAGAAACCAACGCTCAGCATTCAAATTTAATTTGTCTCATTAACCTATTCCTCTAAAGTTTAATTGCAGGATGTCGTAAAGTGACTTGGTCTGTGAGTAATGACAACATTTCAGCTCTGTAATAGCCAGAACAAAGCAAAGCTGAATCTAAGCAAAGTCAAGCTGCTTGATTTTTTCCTGCTGAGTGTCTGGGCTACAGCTTTAGGCCATGCCAGTGGAATAATTGTTTACTGGCAGGGTTGTTGTTGCGGGAGGGTAACATCACTGCAGGATAACAAAGTAATGACTAATTTCATGGCTATTGAGTCATTTTACAAAAGCAACGATCAGGAGGGCAGAGTTAAAAAGCACCTGGTGTTCTTCTGATTGTAGGTATTGTAGTTTGGAGCAATGAGGTAAAATAACTGTGAGGTTAAGAAAACAGTCACATTAAGATTACAGGCCTTTTAACCACTGCTGCTTCAAAGTAAGCAGAAAACATGCATTGCAATAACATAAAAGTCCCTCTAGGTGGCACCGCTACTCATCAAAACTTTGCTCAGTGTATCTTTGCAATTATAAAATCTTCTCATTTGTGCTCACTTTATAATTTTTGCAGGACAAAAAAAACCTCCTCCACGATACCGAGCTTTCTATAAGTTATGATCAGCTTCCCGGCTCTTCCTCGCAGCCTTTAAACAGCAGCCTGATATGATCTGTGGGGCTTGCTGAGCATGTATAGTGTTACCGTCATCAAAGGGGACTGAACGGTGGTGAATGGAGGATGATGTGTGCGCTCCCTGTGCTTAGTGGAGGCATTTCCAGCTGGCGCCAGGGCAGAGGAAACCCACTGAGACACACAACAACACACACAGACATGGAGGTCAGCCTGGATCCACCCTCTTCCTCCTCCGCCTCCTCTTCCTCAGCTCAGACCCTCAACCCCCGCCATCACCTTCAGTTCTCAGGCATGGTCGCCTCTCAACTGCTCTACCCTCCCATCTTTATCTTTTTATGTACATATTTATCTCCTCTCTTAACTTCATCACCTGTTTTCCCTTTGGAGTTTAAAACATTCACTAAGAAAGTTCAGCTTGTGTGGGTAACTTTTAAAGAGCTCTATCATGTGACTCATTATGCAGGAAGAGCAGATCTGAAACCCTCTCTTTCTTTTTCAAAGTGTTCGTCATCCCAAATATGTTGTTCTTTTGGTCGGTTTTGCGCTGCTGGTCAATATATGGATGTGGTTTTGGAGGTATGCTTCATGGTATGTTAGAGATTGCCATTTCCTGGAAAAACAATAAAAATAAAATCACGTACTCTAATTTAACTTCCAATAAAGCACTTTTATGTCCCTCCCTATGCAGCAAAGCAGCTGGATTCTCACCAGAATCCATACTGCCAAGCTCCAAGCTGCATGTTTGTGGCCAAGGCAGAGTTGATTGAGAACACTCATCTCTATTGCTGCAAAGTTGTTTAGGTAAAGCTTCAACAAGAGATAACACTTATAATATAATTTTGATGAATATCCAAACCTCGAAATTACCAATGCAAGAAAACAACACATTAAATTATCGTTGATGAAGAACATTTTGTTTACTCTTCCGGCTG